>NC_037676.1:81038665-81183884 GCF_003255815.1 Theropithecus gelada
TCTTTCTTTCTTTCTTTCTTTTTCTTTCTTTCTTTCTTTCTTTCTTTCTTCTTTCCTTCCTTCCTTCCTTCCTTCCTTCCTTCTTTCCTTTCTTTCTTTCTTTCCTTTCTTTCTCTCTCTCTTTCTCTCTCTCTTTCTTTCTCTCTCTTTCTTTCTTTCTTTCTTTCTTTCTATCTTTCTATCTTTCTTTCTTTCTTTCTTGAGATGGAGTCTCATTCTGTCACCTAGGCTGGAGCGCAATGGTGCGATCTCGGCTCACTGCAACCTCAGCTTCCCAGGTTCAAGTGATTCTCCTGCCTCAGCCTCCTGAGTAGCTGGGATTACAGGCGCTAGCCACAATGCCTGGCTAATTTTTTTTGTAATTTTAGTAGAGACAAGGTTTCACCATGTTGGCCAGGCTGGTCTCGAACTCCTGACCTAAGGCGATCTGCCCACCTCAGCCTCCCCAACTGTTGGGATCACAGGCTTGAGCCACCACGCCTGGTTGGAAAATTCCTGTATATAATATAGATATGGAATTCAAATCCAAGTCTGTCACGTTGAAGAGTCTAGAACCTCAGCTTTCAGGCACTGAACTACATTGTTTTCTTAAAAAATAACCATATATGTGTAGTCAAGGGGATTGTACAAAAACCTATCTCCCTGTGCATGAACCTCACTAGGGTACTTCCTGGCCAAACTGTGGTACTGCATCATATGATCTTATTTCAGAAAAAGACTAAATATTTGTTCTTATTACAGTAGGTTATGTGTCAGGGTTAAAAGCAGAAAAAAAAGTCACATACATGAGTGTGAATATGACATGTAAGTTCGTTCTATGAAATGGCCTTTTCCATGTTTTAAAAAAATATTCAAACACTAATGTGATGCAGTTTGTAATTCTACTTTATACCTGTTCAGGGTTTCTAATGTTAGTTCTCTATTATTAGTTTTTGAGACAGGGCATCACTCTGTTGCCTAGGCTGGAGTATAGTTGTAAGATCATGGCTCACGGCAGCCTTGACTTCCAGGTTCAAGCAATCCTCCTGCCTCAGCCTCCCGAGTAGAGTCTGTTTTTTATTGCTATTCAACTTTCTGGTCCTCAAATATGATGAAATTACCCTAACCAGATAACCACATAGTAGATCCTCAACTACTTCAACTCTCAAAAAAAATGGCAAAGACAAAGGGTAAAGAGTAACCTTATGTGCACTCTTGATGGAACAAACTTCTAGTGAAATCTCTTGAAACAAACTGCAGGAAGCCATGCATTATAATCATTATTATTAGAATTTTAATATTTTGTCTGCTAATGAAAACTTATAACCCATGATTCACATAGCTGTACTTCAGGAAGTAAAGGCTCTTTCTGAAAAATGCACACGCTTGCTTCCTTTTCTCGGTTTACCTTTCTACTTTAGGGCAGAGGTGTTGCAAGGATTAGAACCAAAGGTGATCCAGAAAGAAGAAACTGCAGGAGAACTATGGGCATTGCAAGGAAAATAGGGTTGTGCTCAATTTTTAGTTTTACAATAAGCTCCGGGAGGACACTCCTTAGAAGTCTTCCATAATTATGTCGGCTATTCTTTCCGCTCTCCCTATCTGTGTTTTGTTACTGAGCTAGTACTCCTTGGTTGTGTCAGTTCTTGATTCTTTACTCACGGGAGTGGAAAGAAGTCTTGATCTAACGGAGTAGCCATCAAAAGAAAGAGCAGTCAGTTTCCTATTCCTGCACGCTCCCCCCAGCTGTCTTCTTGCTTGAGGAAGTAGTTACTGTAAAGCATTCCAATTTTCCTAAGCAGATCTTTTCCCCTCACATCCCTTTTTCCTCTTTTTTTATTCCAGTAACTTTTTTGCTCTTTCATTGGTCATACATGACTGCCATCCGAATCCAACCCTCCTGAATTCTGTCCCTGTCCATTCTAAATCCGTATTCTGCACAAATAAGACATATTAGGTCTCAACACTAGTCTAGAAGTCAGAGTCATGCCTATTTCATTCTGCCTCCATCGAGAAGCGCCCGTAGGAAAAAAAAAAAAATAATAATAACAACAACAATAAAACAGAAGCTGGCCTTGTCTCAGCGCCAGCCCCAGGACTGGTTTCCCAGCAATAGGCGCAAGGTACAGCCCTGTCGGAAACTCCCAGTCTCACTCGGGGAAAAATGGGGTTTTCCGGAGACCTGTTTCCCTAGGGTTTAAAAGCGCGTCGCGTGGGAGCTTCGCTTTCACTTCTCTAGGGAGTTCTGAGCTGCAAGAGCCCAGCTACTCGCCGAACCCGGGTCGTCTGCGTGAGTAACTTGGGGCGTCCAGGAGCACGGGAAGGGCGCCAGACAGACAGAGAGCCTTTGGCTGCCTCTGAGACCGGCTGTAGGCTGCCACAGCTGAGCGGCGCGGAGGCTGAAGCGTTCCGTCTCCGGACAGAAAGCAGGCGTCGGGGACTGCTACTCACAGCCTGCCAGGGGCAGCAGCAGCGCCAGGTTCAAGTGACTATGGGCCAGGATACTCAAGCGCAGCTGGCGGCCGCCCGTGGGAGAGCCAGTGCTCTCCGCAGGTCCAAAGTGCAAGGCCGGGCTATTCCCGGACTTGCCTAAGCGCAGGGGCCCCCAACGTGTCCCGGATTGCCCCGGCGCGCCTGGCGCGCGAACTTGTGCGCAAGGGAGAAGAGTGCTTACCATGGAACATGGTCTGCGGGAGGTGGGCGTAGTCATGATGACCGCAACTGGAGCAGGAGCAAACTCTCACCGCCCATAGTCACTCCCAGGACCCTGGTCTTCCGCGGAGTTGCCGAGTCTGCGTTGGGCAGGATGATCTCTGAAACTGGTTCCTCTTACCCACGCCGCGCCTGCTGTTTCATCCATCCCAGGGGGGGCGGCACACACCACGGCCTGGTTCTGCGCTTTGCCTTTTCCATAACTTCCGTAGGATCCGCCAGCAATGTACTTTCAGTTTCTACTTTGCGCTTGGTCTGCAGGTTCAAGTTTTGGGGTAATCAGCATGGAACCTTCATTATCCCCTCTCTCCTGGGCACCTGCTTCCCGCGCACCTGGACGAGGACCAGAGGAGGGCGCGAATTTCCAAATCACCGCAGGAGAAACCAACTGGCCTGAATCAATGCGATTCTGGGTAAAAGACTTTCCAGATGACCTCTCAACGCCTTGGCAACGCTTGGCGGCTGGGAGCTAAAACCATGAGTTGTTAATATGTGCACGGAAGCCACAAGTGTGCAAGACGCAAGCTGGGTTATTGGAAGCGGACGACACCAAGGAGGCGTTGACGCGGATGTGGTGGACGTTGCCAAGTCGTCTCTTAAAAAAAGGAAGTGAAGAATGATTAAGAGGGTCACGCCCTCTACCACTCCAACCTCTCTAATCAGTCTCTTTCTGTTCTGTCTACTGTACATGCACCTGCTCAGGTGAGACCTCAAGGAAAAATAATCCTGTGGGTCCACCTAATCTGGTAAGTGTTACATTTAGAAAATCAAACCCCGAATTAAATGGAGGACGTGGAAACTGACAGTAATATTTGACTATGACTTCCACGTGCACATTTATCTGAACTGGTTAATAAATCAAACTATCCATTTTGAATGCGTGCCACTGAAATGTTAACTTTTTCCTGGGCTTGAATTATGTAGCTTATTTGCTACATTAGTTTGGTTTCTGCTATTCTGCAGAAACCCTGCTTAGATGAAGGTGGATAATGTAAACCAGTAAAGACAGCGATAATAATAACGACTATCATTTATCTAGCATTTGCTCTCTGCCAGTGTTGTGCTAAGTATTTTATGTATATCATCTCTGGCAAAACTTTGTGTGAGGTAGACCATTTTCTTATCTGCACTTTACAGATGTGGGGACTGAGACTTCCTTAAGTAACTTTCGAAAGTTCACTTAGCTAACTGAGCTTAGACAGACTTGCTGCATTTGGGCTGTAGAAACTCCTGCTTGGAACTCCTGTGAATAAAGTAATAATGTGCACACTGATGCCGGGAGGGAGACAACAGGACGTGTGTGGCTTTGCCCCAGTGTGGGGACTTCAGGAACAGTTCCTGGAGTTTGTGACTTCTAAATTGACACTTGAAGAGGAATGAACTTGGGGCTGGTAAGGAGTATGTCACATTCTGTCATAGTGTGAACAAGGAAGAGGAAAAGAGGAGGGAAGGAGAAAGGAAAAAAAAAAAAAAAAAAAGAATGGCAATGAACTAGTGAAAACAGAGCTGCTCAAGCCTGAAACTTGGGTCTCTGATTTCCTTTTTTCGTCTCACTTCCCACATCAAATCCATAGACAAGTGCTGTCTGCTCTATCTCCAAAATTAACCCTAAGGTGACTATAGACTGTCTAAGGGATCTTCCGGCTTTCACTTTTGCCCACAACCCTTCATTCTTCTCAGAGCAGCAGGATATCTGATTCCACTTTGTGCCCCGCCCTCTGGTCACTTCCCACTGGGTACCAGGCCCTCAGTGCCCTGGTGATCTGGGCCCTGCTGCCCTCTCTGACGTTTCCTGGCACCATGTCACTATCCTCCAGCCACACTGGCATTTCTCTTGCCACCCAGTGTCCACTTAGTATGGTCTCTAGCCCATGACTGGCACAGAGTGACAGAGTAAGAGAGAACAGGTGAGTGGGAATGCATGAGTGAATATGTGTGAAAGAGAAAGTGCGTGAAAGCAGAAGGAAATAGAATGAAAGAGGAAGAGAAGGGGGTAAGTAAATGGAAAAGAGAGACAGAATGGAGTGAGAAAAGCCACGTATTTCCATTTGACTGGAACCTAGAGTGGGAGGTGGGGAGGAGGACAGACATGATACTGGAATGAGCTTTAAAAATGATTTCTATAATGAAACATGCCTAGCTTGGGGATTTATTTATTTATTTTAAATCCCTAAGAGCAGCAGCATTGAAGTATGTAACTGTTCACTGTTCATAGCCTGCACCTTTTTTGTTTTTTTTTTTTTTTAACTTTCCAGGAACAAAGTAAAAGAGCATCCATCAATAATTTACACAAAAGGAAATCCGTCTTCCTTTTTATCACAATCACCATAAATCCAGGCAGAATAAGGGTTGTACATACCTGAACTTTTGGGAAGCCTGAAAGGAAGTTATTCAGAGCTGCAGGAGAGGCAATGTAAACGTTACACTGGATTCTGCCCCCAACTATAAAGAATCTGTCTGAAGAGAATATTCATAAAGCTTTGGGAATTGTTATGGTTATATGAAATGGGCACATTCTAACAATATCAAGTAATGATTTATTTTTCTGTCTATGAGATAATTAGTGCCATTTAGAAAAAAATCCAAAATGAAGTCTTAAATTAGCTTTTGATATTTTGATAAACTGAATATTATTTTTTATAAGATAGATGAACAAGGATAAAATGTTTTATAAATTTTTAAAATGCTAATGTTTTATGATTAAAGAAATGGAGTGGTTACTATTATATTTGCTCATAGACTCAATGAACCGGACAGAAAAGCCTTTAAGGGGACAAAATAGTAAATACATTTTATGAATTATGGTAAATAAATGTTAAAAGAGAAGACAACATTCTCGGAATGATCAATATAATGTAATAGAAGAAGTTCAAATAAAATTATATGATGTCAATATAAAGAGAAAATTATTGAACATTAACCAATATCTTTTTAATGTTCTACAGTCTTCAGTCAGAATAGTCAATAATTATAAACCGGAAAATATTTTTTGATTAATATCTGAACTATTTTTACCCAACTTAATATGACCACTTTTTATAGTCTGTGATCTGAATTCTATCTATCATTCTATCTATGGGTAGGATGAAGTTCTTTTTACTTAACTTTCCAGTAATAATATTCAACATATTTAAAACACACACAGCCACAGAGCCAACATTATGGATATATGATCTGTGTAATTGCACAGGGCCTTGTACTTCATTTGATGCTCTGCTGTCACTGTATTGAAATTCCTCATTTTTAGATAAAGGGACTCTTATTTTCATTTTGCACTGGGTTTCACAAATTCTATAACGGTCATGCACACTCATACATGTTAAGTTACACATTGTGGATAGCAGTGCATGTCTTTGAGGTGATTTCAGTTTGGTGGGAAAAACAGATATTAAATATCTAATTTCAAAGATGAAAAATATTATTAAAAGAGAAACATGATATATTATGTGAATCAGAAGTTTAAAGTAGTATAGGCCCGTTTTTATATTTAAATGCAGATCCATAAAGACTAATTTACCTGCCCAACAAACAAGCAGCTATGAGAGGATGACCTGTAATTTGATAAAATTTAAATCTTACCAAATGACTAATGAACGTCTATTTACATGATCATGGGTTTTTTTGCTGCATTCCTAAATAAACCATAAATTTAACATAATGCAACATTCAAACTGGTAATATTTAACCTAGAATTTTACAGTTGTAGTCATAATTGGGTTATGTTTATTTTTCATTTTATATTCAACTGATATTGGGCTAGTTTTGTCAGGTTATGCTAGTTTCATAAAATAAATTGGGAACTGTATTGTTTTCTAAAACTGTCAACTGTTTAAATGTGTGAAATATGTGTTTAAACATATTTGTTTCTGACTGACTTACTGGAGTTCAACAATAAAACTTACTTGATTCCATGGATGAAGCCCAGGGATAGGATGAGACTGTCAGTTTTGAGCATTACAAGTATGAAAACGAAAAAGGGTTTATTTTGAAGGCTGAATCAAAATGGCCATGTCAGACTGTCAGAACTTTGCTGGAGATGGGTGTGTTAGCATATCAGTGATGGCCAGAGCCATGGAAATGAATGCAGATACTCAACCTGCGTGTTAGAAGACAGAAGAGAGAACTAATGCTAGCAGGAACCTTGGGGCATGAGCAAACCTAAAAAGCTGAGAAAGGGGTGGAGAAAGGGGTGCCCATCAACAAAACAGACAAATACATAGTAGGTAGCAAAGTGGAAAAGTCAGAAGTCAGTGTCCCAGAAGGCAACGGAAAATAGAATTTCAAGATAGAGTAAGTAGCCAGTATTTCCAAATGTCACAAAGAGGTTGAATAAGATGGAGACTGAAAAGTGTGTCTATTAAATTTGGCAGAGCAGAGATTATCCATGATCTTCATGGCAACAGTTTGAGAAGAGCAGTGTAGATGCAAACAATATTCTAGTTTGCAGGGGTTGAGAGAAGAAAGAAAGAAAGAAAGTAACAGAGTACAACTTTTACAAAACGTTTGGTAATAATAAAAGGGATAGGGTAATGATTTGAGAGGCATGGAATTTTTTATTTTCAATTATAAGAAACACTTGAGCATATTTATATATTAATTGATAAAATTAGGTTCTGCAGAACGGAGAAAGCATGGAACCTAGAAACCCAAGAGACTCCGTTGATTTTTTTTTTCTTATTTTCTCTTCATTTCTCCCTCCTCTTTAATTTCTGACCCAAAATTCTATAATTCTGAACAATCAGAATCCACTCTCTATCTGGGACCTAAATTTATGTTTCTTACTGAAATGTTCCCATTGGCACTCGTCTAATTCTGGATTGAGTATTGACTTGTCTAAGAAAGAAGTCTAATATTTCCCAAATCGCCTTTCAGAGAGGGCAACTGTAGCTTTTACATAGATTGCATTATCCAATCCCTTTATATGCTAATGTTGTATTGTTGGCAATCAGGGCTTTCTTTTATATACAGTCTGGCATTGCTTAACAATATATTCTGAGAAATAATAA
This sequence comes from Theropithecus gelada, assembly GCF_003255815.1. Classification (NCBI taxonomy): domain Eukaryota; kingdom Metazoa; phylum Chordata; class Mammalia; order Primates; family Cercopithecidae; genus Theropithecus; species Theropithecus gelada. Next base: position 81,046,363 of record NC_037676.1, read on the forward strand.
ATTAACCTTTGCTTACTGTAACTTTTTTACTTTATAAACTTTTAATTTTTTTTTAACTTTTTGACTCTTGTCATAACATTTGACTTAAAACACGAACACATTGTACAGCTGTTCAAAATATTTTCTTTCTATCCTTATTCTATACACTTTTTTCTTACTTTTTAAACTTTTTTGTTAGAAACTAAGACACAAACACACATATTAGCTTAGGCCTACATGGTGTCAGGATCATCATCACTGTCTTCCATTTCCACATCTTGTCCCACTGGAAAATTCTTCAGGGACAATAACATGCATGAGCTGTCATTTCTTATGATAACAATGCCTTCTCCTGGAGTACCTCCTGAAGGAGCTACCCCAGGCTGTTTTACAGTTAACTTTGTTTTTTAATAAGTGGAAGGAGTACACTCTAAAATAGTGATAAAAGTATAGTAAAAACATAAACCAATAACATAATTGTTTATTATCAAGTATTGGGTACTGTACAGTACTGCATGTGCTATACTTTTATAGGACTGGCAGTGCAGTAGGTTTGTTTATGACAGCATCACCACAAACACATGAGTAATGGGTTGTGCTAAAGTTGTTAAAATAGCTACAATGTCACTAGGTGATAGGCATTGTTCAGCTCCATTATAATCTTAGACCACTGTCCTATATGCAGTTCTTTTTTATACAATGCATGATTGTGCTAGATTTTGGAGGGACTATGCTTTTAACCATTGCCTTTATAGAAGATTAATTAGAAAAGAATACACCTACAACAAATTTCTTCATGCAAACTGAAAAAAATGTAAACATATTTTGTTTAAATCACTGGATAGATTCCCTTTATATGATCCAGTTACTATATGAAGATGTCAAACTGTTCTTATGAGCTCTTGGAGAGCAGTTACTATCTTATTCAACCTGAAATTCTCTGTAGTCAACATAATACCTTTCAATTTACAAATTCTACGCAAGTATGACTTGTGGAAAAGGGAGGCATCAGACCGCACAAGTAACCTGGAATTCTCTGTAGTCAACAGAATACCTTTCAATTTACAAATTCTATGCAAGTATGACTTGTGGAAAAGGGAGGCATCAGACCGCACAAGTCTTGACTTGCTGTTATTACACAAAACCAGTATCTGAGCGAACTTGTGATAACATCCAAGAATGTTACAAAACCACCTACTGATTGATATTGATATATTTAAAGTTCTGATAAGCTTGTTAAAATTCTAATATTTAATATAGATTTAGACTTCTTTTCCTGATATGGAAGACTTACTAATATGGAAGTGTGTCTTGTTGAAATCCTTTTATTGTTAGATTAGAAATTAATCCAAACTACCTTTCCTTCAGGCAAGCCAGGTTTGGTGCAAGTCAGGTTTCTCATTGCCTTAGACTATGATTGGACTCTTAGTACATCCATTAACTCATATACGATGTAAAATCATTAGGTTTATTGCAACAGTGATGAAATCATAATCTAGAAAGATATTGTATGTCCCTGAGTTTCTGGGGTATCAGTCATTGTTCTATGCCAATAATGTGTCAATTAACTGTCATCCTACAAGCCTGGAACTACCATTAATGTTTCTCCAAATAATTTAATATATTATCTGTCAGTGACATATATATTTCAATGAGAAGAGCACAAAAATTGAAATTTTTAAGAGACGAAAGCACTAAGTCATGGAGTTTCATGTGCCGGTGATTTCTTCTTCAAACCACAGAGCAGTGTGTCATCTATGTCTTGAGTAACGATTTATTAAATGTCGGCTGTATGCTTTCATTTCCTTGTTTCTTTTTCTAACAAGTCTCCCCTATGCTTTACTAAAATGTTTTTCAATTATGTCTTTCTCATTTAATGTTTTCAATTTTTTTACATTGACTGATAAAATTGTCTGATTTCAAGTATATATAAATTGTGAAATGAATAATCTAGTTACCATATGCATTACCTCACATAGTTATCATTTTTATGATAAGAACACTTACCTTCACTCTCAGCATTTTTCAAGAATATAATATATTGTTATTAACTATATCACCATATTGTACAGTAGATCTCTTGAACTTATTTATTCTGTCTAACTGAAATTCTATATACTTTGACCAACATCTCCTCTACTTCCCCCACAACCACTCCAGCCCCTGGTAACCATAATTCTTCTCCTTAATTCTAGATCAGCTTTTTTAGATTCTACATATGAATGAATAAGATCAGGCAGTATTTGTCCTTTGTACCTGGCTTATGTCATTTAACATAATGTCCTCCAGGATCATCAATTTTATTGCACACCGCAGAACTGTATTCTTTTTATGGCTGGATAGTATTCCATTATGTACATACACCACATTTTCTTTATTCATTCATCCACTGATGGACATTTAGATTGATTCTACATATTGGCCTTTGTAAATAATGATGCTATAAACACAGGAGTGCAGATATCTATTTGAAATACTGATTTCATTTCCTTTGGATGTATACCAAGTAGCAGGATTACTGGGTCATATGGTAGTTGTATTTTTATTTTGTTGAGAAACTTCCACACCATTTTCCATAATGGCTGTATTAATTTACATTCCTACCAACAGTGTTCAAGTGTTGCCTTTAATTCACGTCTTCGCTAAAGTTATTATCGTATGACTTTTTCATAATGAACATTCTAACAGGAGTTAGGTAATGCCCCATTGTGGTTTTAGTTTGAATTACCCCAATGATTAGTGATGTTGAACGTTTTTTTCATATATCTTTTGATTATTTGTATGTTTTCTTTGACGAATGTCTATTCAGATCCTTTGCCCATTTTTAAATCAAGTTATTTGTTTACTTGCTATTGTGTTGTTTGCATTCCTCATATATTTTGGATATTAACCTCTTAACAGGTCTATCATTTACAAATATTTTCTTCCATTTTGTAGGTGTCTCCTCTCTCTGTTGATTGTTTTGTTGTCTGTGCAGAAGGTTTTTAGTTTGATGTAGTCCTACTTTTTGATTTTTGCTTTTGTATCCTGTGTTTTTGGAGTCATATCCAAAAAGTCATTGACCTGGTCCATGTCATGGAGTTTTTCTCCTATGTTTTCTTTTAATAGTTGCACCGTTTTAGGTCTACATTTAAATCTTTAATCCATTTTGAGTTAATTTTGATATATGATCTGAGATAAGAATCTAATTTCATTCTTCTGCATTTGGATATCTAGTTTTCCTGAAATCATTTATTGAAGAGATTGTCTTTTCCCTGTTGCATGTTATTGGCTCCTTTGTCAAAAATTAGTTGGTTATAAATGTGTGGAGTTTTGCCTGGGGTTTCTATTTTGTTCCATTGGCATATGTTCTATTTTTATGCCAATACCATGATGGGTTTTAGTTAATAGAGCTTTGTAGTGTATTTTGAAGTCAGAGAGTGTGATGCCTCTTGCTTTGCTCTCTTTGCTCAAGATGGCCTTTGCTCTTTGGGGTCCTTTGCGGTTTCATACAAATTTTAGGATTTCTTTTTGTATTTCTGTAAAGAGTGTCATTAGTGACTTGACAGAGATTGTGTTGTATCTGTTGATTGTTTTTAGTAGTGTTGATATTTTAACAATGTTAATTCTTTCAACCCATAAACATTCAATATATTCCCATTTATTTGTGTCTTCCTCAATTTATTTCATCAGTGTTTCATAGTTTTCAGTGTAGATACCTTACACTCCCTGGATTAAATTTAATCCTGAGTATTTAATTCCTTTTGTAGCTATTGTAAATGGGATTGTTTTCTTGATTTTTTAGACTGTTTGCTGTTAGTGTATAAAAAATGATTTTTGTATGTTGATTTCGTATCCTGCAACTTTACTGAGTTTCTTTATTAATTCCAATATATTATATGTGTATAGTTTCTATATATAAGACCATGTCATTTGCAAAGGGAAAATTTGACTCCTTTCTTTCCAATTTGGATCCTTTCATTTCTTTCTTTTGCCTAATTGTTCTGACTAGGACCTCCAGTCCTATATTAAATGGATGTGACAAGAATAAGCATCCTTGTCATGTTCTAGATTTGGAGAAAAACCTTTCAACTTTTCCCCATTAAGTATAATGCTAGCTGTGGTTTTGCCATATGTGGCCTTCACTGTATTCAGATACATTCATTTTATACCTATTTTTTAATGTATGTTGCATTTTGTCACTTTTTCTGCCTCTATTGAAATGATCATATGGTTCTTGCCTTTAATTCTATTAATGTGATGTACCACAATTACTGATTTATGAATGTCAAACCATCCTTGCATCCCTGGGATGAATCCTACGAGATCTTGGCAAATGATTTTTTAAAATGTACTATTGAATTTGGTTTGCTAGTACTTTGTTGAGGATTTTTTGCATCTATGTTCATCAGGGATATTTGTCTGTAGTTTTCTTTTTTTGTAGTGTCTTCGTCTGGTTTTTGTATCAGGGTAATTCTGGCCTCATAAAATGAATTTGTAAGTATTCCATCCTCCTCGTTTTTTGGAACAGTTTGAAAATAATTGGTATTAGTTCTTCTTTGCATGTTTGATAGAATTCAGCAATAATGCCACCGGTCCTGGGTTTTTATTTGGTGGGAGGCTCTTCTTTATTGCCGATTCAATCTCCTTACCTGTTTTTGATCTGTTAAGATTTTCTACTTCTTGATAATTGATAATCTTGGAAGGAGGTATGCATCACGGAATTCATTCATTTTTTCTAGGTTATCCAATTTGTTAATGTGTAATTCTTCATAATAACCTTGTATGATCCTTTGTATTCTTGTTTTATTGATTGTAATGTCTCTTCTTTTTTATTTTGGATTTTATTTGAGTCTTCTTTTTTTTCTTACTCTCTTAAAGTTTTGCCTATTCAAAAAAACTCTTTATTTTTTCTAGTCTATATTTAATTTACTTTTGTTCTAGTCTTTGTCGTTTTCTTCCTTCTCCTAACTTTGGACTTAGTTTGTTCTTCTTTTCTAGCTCCTTGAGAGACAATGTTAGGGTATGTATTTGAGATCTTTCTTCTTTTGATGAAGGTTTTATTGCTATAAACTTCTTTCTTAAAACTGTTTTTGCTTTATTCCATAGGTTTTGGTATGTTGTGTTTTCACTTACATTTGTATCAAGACATTTTTAATATCTCTTTTAATTTTTTCATTGACCCATTGGTTGTCCAGGAGCATGCTGCTTAATTTCCATGTATTTGTGAATTTTCCAAAACTCATTTTGTTACTGATTTCTAGTTTTATGCCATTGTAGTGAGAAAATAAACAAATTTTAGTATTTTAAAATGTGTTAAGACTTGTTTTCTGGCCTAACACATCATCTATCCTGAATAATATTCTATGTGTAGTTGAGAAGAATGTGTATTTTGCAGTTGTTGATTGGAATGTTATGTATATGTTTGATAGGTCCGTTTGATCTACAGTATAGTAGGTTAAGTCTTATTATTCCTAACTAATTTTCTATGTGAATGATCTCTATTGCTGAAAGTGGGATGTCCCTATTATTATTGTATTGCAGTCTATATCTACCTTAAGATCTACTAATACTTGCTTTATATATTTAGGTGCTCTGATATTGTGTGCATATGTATTTACAGTTGTTATATCTTCTTACTGAAAATGCCATTATATAATGCTTTTTTGCCTCTTTTTACTAAAGAAGCCATTTACATAATGACCTCTGTAAAGAAGAGTCATTAATATAATGACCTTCTTTGTCTCTTTTTACAGTATTTTACTTAAGGCTTATTTTATCTGATAGAAGTATAACTACTCCTGCTCTCTTTTGGCTTCCATTTCCATGGAATATCTTTTTGCATCGGTTTGCTTTTAGGTGAAATGATCTTCTTGTAGACACAAAATAGTTGAGTCTTTTTTTATGCATTCAGTCACTCCATATCTTTTTATTGGATGATTTAATCAACATAATTATTAATAGGTAAAGATATTGCCATTTTCTAGTTGTTTTGTAGATCTTTTGTTCTTTCTTCCTTTCTTGCTGTCTTCTTTTGTGGCTAAGTGATTTTCTCTAGCAACATGTTTTGACTCCTTGCTTGAGCATGTGTGTATGTGTGTTTGTGTGTGTGTGTGTGTGTGTGTGTGTGTGTGTGTCTGTTTCTACTTACAGGTTTTTGCTTTGTGATTGCCATGAGGGTTACAAAAAACTTCTTGTATTTATAACAGGTTATTTTAAACTGATTAAAATAAAAAAAGAACAAGAAAACCAAAAGACTTCTATGATTTTACTCCATTTCTCCCTCCACATTTTAAATTTTTGTGTTGCAATTTACATCTTTTCGTATTGCACATCCCTTAACAAATTCTTTTAGCTATTATTTTTAATAGTGTTATCTTTTTACCTTCATCCTAAGGATACAAATAATTTCCACACCATTTTTACAATATTAGAGTATTCTCAATTTGTGTACTTTTTCCCATGAGTTTTATACTTTCAGATGTTTTTGTGTTACATATCAGCATTCTTTTCTTTCAGACTGAAAAACTCTCTTTAGCATTTCTTATAAGACCATTCTGGTCTTATAACACCTTCAGCTTTTGTTCTTCTGGGAAGGTCTTTATAACGCCTGTATTTCTGGACAACTTTGATAGGTGCAGTATTTTTGGTTGGCTAGCAGGCTTCTTCTTTATTATTATTATTTTTTCCTTTGTATAAATCATCCTACTCTCTACTGGCTTTTGTAAAGTTTTAATTGAGAAGTCTGCTGTTAACTCTATTGAAACTTCCTATATATTATGTGTTTATTTTCTTTTGCTGCTTCCAAAATCCTCTCTTTGTCACTGATTTTTCATAGTTTTGCCATTTATGTTGGGGTAGTCTTATTCACATTGAATCTGATTGGAGACCTTTGATCTTCAGTGTCTAGATATTTACAGCTATGTTCAGGTTTGGAAAATTTCCTGCTACTATTTCTTTAAGTAAGGTTTCTGCTTCTTTAATTTTTCTCTTTTCCTTCTTGAAGTCTAATGCCTTGAACATTTAATGTTCTTTCGAGACTATTCCATAAATGCTGTAAGCTTTATTTATTTATTTGTTTATTTATTCTCTGACGGTATATTTTCAAATAACCTAATTTTGAGTTCAAAGATTCTTTTCTCTACCTGAATAATTCTGCTGTTCATGCTCTCAAGTGCACTTGTTATTTCTTTTATTGTATTTTCAGCTCCAAAATTTCTATTTGGTTTTTTTATTAGTTCAATTTTTCTACCAAGTTTTTCATTTTGGTCACATGGTTTTCCTCATTTCATTGACTTGTGTTTCTGAATTTTCCTAAAGTACTCCAAGCTTCCTTAAAATAGTTATTTTGAATTCTTTGTCAGGTAGTTAATACATGTCCATTTATTTAGCATCTATTACTGGCACCTTATTTTGTCTCTTTAGTGATATATTTCGTTGATTGTTTGTGATCTTTGTGGTTGTGTTTTGAAGTCTGTGTATTTAAAGTAGGTACTCATCTTATTCTTTATAGACTGGTTTTTTTGGTTGGTTTGTTTGTTTTTCTTGCAAAGCCCTGTGATAAGCATAGCACTGATGTATGCCAGAAGTTGGGGAAATTGCGACTAGCTTGCTGTTTCCAGAAGTTTGGAGTCCACTGTGGTGGGTGCAGCACTGGCATGGACTAGAACCCAGGGGCAGATGAGGCCAGTGCAGTGCTGTAGTAGACCAGAATTCCAATGCAGCTATGGCTGACATGGCACTGCCAGAAAACTGGAACCTGTTATGACAGGTACAATGCTGGAATGAGCTGGAAGCCCAGGGCCATTGAGGCCTGTCTGCTACAGAGGGCTGTGTGGAGCCTGGATCTCCTGACATCAGCCCAGTGGTGTGGGATAGAGATTAAATATGCCACTTAAGACTGAAGCCTTAGCCTGTGTGGTCCCACTGGTTATGAGGGAAGGCAGGCCTATAAGTTAATTTCAGGGGTACAAGTCTGGAATATGGGACCCTGGGGCTCTCCCAAGTGCTGGATTTACTGTGGTGGGCCCAGTGTTGGGGTTCAAGGTAGAGTCCTGTGCTCACTTCCCTCTGTGTCCTCCAAGTGTATAGTATCTCCCTACATGCTGTGCTGCCTGGGTTTGGGGGAGGGGTGATGTAAACAATCCAAAACTCTTCTTCTTACCCTCTTCAATGCATCTTTTCTTATTGTTGTGCCACAATCAGGAACTATGATCTCTCACCTTGCTTCCCTGGCTCTTATGAAAGTATGTTCGTATGTGAAGAGTTATTCAAATTGCTGTTTCTGCAGAGGGATTATCACTGGAGAGTTCTACTCTGCCATTTTGTTCCCTATCTGGATACATTCTGAATAATTATAAAGCCATCCTTTAAATGGAAAATCAGCAGAAGAATGCGATTGTGGAGGCTAAGAAGTTCCACAATAGGCCATCTGTTTGCAAGCTGCAGAACTAGGAAAACCAATACTATGGCTTAGTCCAAGTCTGAAAGCCTCACAACCAGGGAAACTAATGGTGTGTACCTATCAGTACAAGGCCAAAAACTTGAGAACCCTGGGGCCACTGGTCCTGGACTCTCAGTCTCAGAGTCCAAAGTCTGATGAACCTGGAGTTCTCATTTCCAAGGGCAAGAAAATAAGTCTGTCCTAGTTACAGAAGAGAGAAAGAGATAATTTGTCTTCTCTCTATTTTTTGTAACCACATAGTTTTTTGTTTGTTGTTTTTTTTTTTCTGATCTTCCTTGGTAATACATTGCTTTAATCAGCATAATGTAAAATTTTATATTTTCTGTTATTTTCATCATTTCAAAATGATATTCTGAATTATTTTCATTCTCTGAGACCTTTAAGTTTTTATCTAAATTAGGAAAAGGAGATCGTTTTGATTCTATCTCTAAACTAATAGAAACTTTTATAACTTTCCTATTCTAAAATACATTTCATGAAATTAGGGCTTTTTTTTTTTTTTTTTTTTTTTTTTTTTGGCAGAGTTTCACTCTTTTTGGCCAGGCTGGAGTATGGTGGCACGATCTAGGTTCACTGCAGCCTCCCCCTCCTGGGTTCAAGCAATTCTCCTGCCTCAGCCTCCCGAGTAGCTGGGATTATAGGCATCTGCCACCACACTGGGCTTTTTTTTTTTTTTTTGTATTTTTGGTAGAGATGAGGTTTCACCATGTTGGCCAGGCTGGTCTCAAACTCCTGGCCTCAGGTAATCTGCCTGACTCGGCCTCCCAAAGAGTTGAGATTACAGGCATGAGCCATTGCACTCGGCCGAAATTAGGACTATTTACCAAACAAATATATCTGTCTATATTAAGCTATTTGAGTTTTATTTTTAAGCTTTTCAGTACATATAGTCTTCCCTTTTTTTGAGTGGTCTTATAACCTACAATGAGGTCTAACTGAAAAGCAAAACAAGAGCAAAATATTGTGTGTTCTGGTGTATCGATCATTTAAGAATAAGCCAATGGTTGAGACTAGAGGTTTTTGCAGTCATCTCCAATAATTACCAGATTTAAATCAGTGATTTAAAAATAAAATCCAAAACCAACCAAACCCCCAAAACATAAAACAATAGAATGGAAGACTTTCAACAGCCACATGGATCAGTATTAAACAGCAAAAAAAAAAAAAAAAAAAAAAAAGAAAGAAAAGAAAAGAAAAGAAAAATCCAAGGAAAACTCCAAGGGTTAAATCTAGAAAAGACCAGGAGATACCAAGCAGGGCAATTTCCTGTTTGTTGTTGTTTTAATCTTGACTACAACGACTGTCTTCTTTATGACTTTAAATTTTTTATGAGTCTTTATAGGCCCTTAATACCCTCAATAAATATTTGTTTTCTTGGCCCGAATTTGAATTAATACAACTTCTTCTTTTCTTCATCCTGTAACATCTTTATTGAATATTAAACTGCAAAAGAAAATAATTGAATTCTATCACAAAACTGTTCTTGCAAGTACATTTCTTTGGAAGTTCTCTTTCAGTACTTTCCCACTGTTTTGGTGCAGCTATTTCAATATACTATATCAGAAAATGGAATTAACTGGAATTTTGATTATCATGATAATAAGTAGTGGTTCAAACATTGTGTGTTCCCCAAACATTATTGCCAAGACAATGAGTTTCTTTCTCTGAAAAAGCACCACCACAATTTTTGCATAGCTATTTGTTCTAGCAGTGAGCATCTTTCATTACTAGAAATAAAGACCAGGCTGGGTGCAGTGGATCATGCCTGTAATCCCAGCACTTTGGGAGGCTGAGATGGGCGGATCACAAGGTTGGGAGTTCGAGACCACCCTGGCCAACATGGTGAAACTCCATCTCTACTAAAAATACAAAACATTAGCCGGTGTGGTGGCATGCACCTGTAATCCCAGCTACTCAGGAGGCTGAGGCAGGAGAATTGCTTGAACCTATGAGGTGGAGGTTGCAATGAGTCGAGATTGTACCACTGCACTCTAGCCTGGGCAACAAAGCAAGACTCCTTCTTGAAAAGAAAGAAAGAAAGAAAGAAAGAAAGAAAGAAAGAAAGAAAGAAAGAAAGAAAGAAAGAAGGAAAGAAAGAAAGAAGGAAGGAAGGAAGGAAGGAAGGAAGGAAGGAAGGAAGGAAGGAAGGAAGGAAGGAAAGAAAGAAAGAAAGAGAAAGAAAGAAAGAAAGAAAGAAAGAAAGAAAGAAAGAAAGGAAGGAAGGAAGGAAGGAAGGAAGACAAAGAAAGAAAAAGAAATAAAGGCCAAATGGCAAAGACACATAATGGTAATCAGTTTTACTCTTTACTGGCCTATAAGATTTCCTGAACAGGTTTTATCTGTTTACTACTGTAAATATACTATATACACTGTCTGAAGAATCAAAGGAAATCTCATAAGGATTGCTCTGTTGTCCTGCACTTCATTGATGAGACTCATTCTTCTTTCTGGAAATAGTAAAGATTAGCTTATAAATGTGCTCAAGTCTCTCCAATCCTAAATAACTTTTCTTTTAATTCAACACACAGTTATCAAGTAATCTTATGTGCCAGACAGTGTTCTAGGTACTCAAGATATATCAGTGTCCAATATCAAAAAATAATTTCTTTGAAACTGAGTTCACCTATTAGTGAAACAGCTACACAATATATAGTAAAGAATATCAATTGTATAAAATGCTAGATAGTTATTAAGTTCTATGGGGAAAAAAAGTAGAATCAGGGTAGAGAATTTGCGTGTGAGGTGTGGTGGAAGTGTTATGATTTTAAATAGGCCTTAGTGGGAAAGTAACTTTTGAGTAAAGATGTGAAAAACATGAGTGAGTGAGCCATGTGGATGCAAATAAAAAGTGCCTTCTGGAGAGAGCAAAGGCAGCACTAGAGTCCTAAGGCAAGTGCCTGCCTGGAAACTTCGAGCTGTCCGCTCTCAGTTACTTTCCTTTCTCTTTCTGTTCTTACATACTGGGCTCATTCTGCATAGTTTTACACTTACTGTTTCTGCTCCTATTATTCTCCACTCCACTGCACTTTGACTTCTGTCTGCTGTGTCTGAAATCACCAATGAACTAATTGGCTAGTTGTTTTTGACGTTACTACTTAGATAGCCATTTAAAAATTATAAAACAGAAACATGCAAAATGTAAATGCTTAATAAATGGAATTAAAATTTTAAAGCAAAACTTCATATAATTTGTGACAATCATGCTGTTAATACCCTACTACATAATTGCTCTCTGCACACATAAATGTTTATGTGCTGTATGGTACCACATAACAGTATTTCGGTGAATGACAAACCACATATATGACAGTCTGTCCCATGAGATTATAACACTGTATTTTTACTGTACCTTTTTTATGTTTAGATACACAAATACCATTGTGTTACAAGTTCTTACAGTATTTAGTACAGTAACATGTTGAACAAGTTTGTAGCCTAGGAGCAATAGGATATGCTTTATATCCTAGGTGTGTAGTAGGTTCTACAGTCTTGGTTTGTGTAAGGACACTCTGTGATTGCACAATTACAAAATTGTCTAATGAAGCATTTCTTAGAACAAATAGCTGTCATTTAGTGATGTATGACTGTATATACGTATTTTCAACCCTAATGAGATAATACTGTACATATTGTTCTGCAACATGGTTTGTTTTCTGTCAATGATCTCCAATTTATATTTCAATAAGTTCTTTATCTAATAGTCAATGGTTAAATTTCCAAAATTGCTCCCAAAATGTTAATTGCATTGGAGATCTGTTTCTGGGCCATTTCTGTGGTTATAGCTAGAAAAGTTATGAGCTTGTATTCATGTTTCCAATTGTATTTTAATAAATAGTTTAGCTTTTTTACTTTATTTAAATAAATAACTTTGCTCTTTTCACTTTCATTGAAAATATTGACTTAATTACTTATTAATAATAGATTCTTAGAAATAAAGTTCTTATGAAATATCAATACTGATATTACACCAAACGATATAACTTATAAGGGAAGTTTAAATTGTCTTCATAGTTATTTCTGTTCTTTGAATGCATCTGATATGGTTTGGCTGTGTCCCCACCAAAATCTTATCTTGAATTTCCATAATCACCACATGTTGTGGGAGGGACCAGGTGGAGATAATTGAATCATGGGGGCAGTTTCCCTCATTCTGTTCTTGTGATAGTGAGTTCTCACAAGATTTGATAGGTTTATAAGGGGCTTCCACCTTCGCTGGGCACTGATTCTTCTCCTTCCTGCTGCCATGTGAAGAAGGATTTGTTTGGTTCCCCTTCTGCCATGATTGTAGCTGTCCTGAGGTCACTTCAGCCATGCTGAACTTTGAGTCAATTAAACCTCTTTGCTTTATAAATTACCCTGTCTTGTGTATGTCTTTACTAGCAGTATGAGAATGAAATAATACAATAAATTGGTACTGGCAGAGTGGGGTGCTGCTGTAAAGATACCCAAAAATATGGAATTGACTTTTAAACTGGGTAGCAGACAGAGGTTGGAACAGTTTGGAGGGCTCATAAGAAGACAGAAAGATATGGGAAAGTTTGGAACTTCCTAAAGACTTGTTGAATGACTTTGACAAAATGCTAATAGTGATATCGACAGTGAAGTCCAGGTGAGGTGGTCTCAGATGAAGATGAGGAACTTGTTGGGAAATGGAGCAAAGCTGACTCTTGTTATGCCTTAGCAAAGAGACTGGGGACATTTTGCCCCTGCCCTAGAGATCTGTGGAAATTTGAACTTGAGAGAGATGATTTAGGGTATCTAGCAGAAGAAATTTCTGAGTGGCAAAGCGTTCAAGAGGAAGCAGAGCATAAAACTTTGGAAAATTTGCCTGACAAGGCAACAGAAAAGAAAAACCCATTTTCTGGGGAGAAATTCAAAACAGCTGCAGAAATCTGCATAAGTAACAGAAACAATTAGGTCTTTATTCTCTCAAGTGCTTATTGGATATAGTGCAGTTGTTTTGACAATTGTATCCCCACAATGTGGGATCTTTGAAAGCACAGACTTCCCTTTTGTTTGTGGTATCTTTTGAATCTAGCACAGTACCTGTCTTGCCTTAAGTGTTTAAGGTAAGTTTGTTGAATGAATGAGTGGCTACTTCTACTGTTACATGTCAAATTGTTATACTTTCACAGTCTCCAGAGGGCAGATACATATCTTATTTGTGGTTCTATTCTCAATTTAGTGGAGTCTCTGGATATCATGGTTATTCAGTGATGGTATAATCACTATCACATTTAAATGTATTATTTCATTCTGTTATCATCGGCTGACAACTGGGATATAGATTAGAGTAACTCACTACTAAGAAATTCTAGATGTAGACTGACTCCCCCTTTTAGACATATTCAATTTAGTCATACTTTAAACAACAAATCCACTATTATGATTCCATCATGCATATCTAATATCAACAGTGGTATCTAGCATATATGGCTATGTTCAAAAGGCAACTCTAAGTATAAGAAATAGTTCCTATCTTGGGGTATTTAATACTCAGAAATATCATACAATCTAGGTAGGGCAACACTAGCACGGTAAAATAAGACTTTATTTTTAAAAATGGTCTCCAGATGGATTTAATGTTAGCTAAATATGTGTGTGTGTGTGTGTGTGTGTGTGTGTGTGTCTGTGTGTTTTGTTCCAGAGCGAGAAATAGATATAATAACATAGGACTGTGAGGAGGAACAAAATTTAGCTAAATATAAACTAGCTTCTTATGTTAAACATTTATTTAAACGTTTTCCTTTAAATTGTATGATTAAATTGAAAAAGATTTTAATTATTAGATCAGCTTTAGATTTTATTTTCTTCCTATTTCTTCTCAAAAACAAACAAACAAATCATTTTAAATTGAGGATACTGGCCCTAGAAAGTATTCCAGAATCACTTGTTTTTATTTGCCATGTTCAGTTTGTGGGAATTATTTGTTATAACAATATTAATGATGACTAATGGTGGTTTCTAGGCAGCATTATAAATAGAATTTTGTGTCTAGGCAGATAGAAGGTTATGTTGCATGAATTGAGTCCAAAAAATATGTTCTATAAATTAGTGAAGGTGTTGGTTTTGAAGTTTATTTATATTTTAGAATTGTGAATTTAAAATATTCTAAAGGTAATACAACAATAGTATTGTATTACATTTGCTGGCCTTGACAAATGAGTTTGGAAGTTTTCCCTCCACTTCAATTTTCTGGAATAGTTTGAGAAGAATTGGTATTAGTTCCTTAAATATTTGGTAGAATATTTAAAGGGGACTTCATAACCCCACTTTCAACAATGGATAGATCATCTAGACTGAAAATCAACAAACAAGCATAGGACTTAAACTGCACTATAGACCAAATGGACCGAACTGACATTTATAGAACATGTCATCCAACAACTGCAAAATACACAATCTTCTCGGTAGTACATGAAGCATTCTTCACAGCAGATCATATCTTAGGCCATAAAATAAATTTTAACAAACTTAAGAAGATAGAGATCCTGTCAAGAATCTTTTCTGACCACAATGGTATAAGATTAGAAATTAATGACAACAGGAAACTCATAAATTTTATAAATACATGGAAATTAAACAACATGCTTTTGAATAACCACAGAGTAAATGAAGAAATTAAAAGAGATATTTTAAAAATTATTGAGACAAACGACAATGAAAACACAGCATATCAAAAGCTATGGCATACAGCAAAGCAGTTCTAAGAGGAAATTTTATAGCAATAAATGCCTACAGCAAAAAATAAGAAAGATTCCAAAAACAAACTAACATTACACCTCAAGAAACTAGAAAAAGTAAACCCAAAATTGGTCAAAGGACGGACATAATACAGATAAGTGCAATAATAAATGAAGTAGAGACTAAACACGTACAAAAGATCAACAAAACAAAGAGTTGGCTTTCATAACTCAGGGCTAACGTTAAGATCAATAAACCCTTAGTTAGAATTTTTTTTTAAAAAACAGCATACTTAAATAAATAAAATGATAAATGAAAGAAAAAGACATTGCAACTGAAACAACAGAAATACAAAGGATTGTAAGAGACTGTTATGAACAATTATATTCCAACAAATTTAATAACCCGGGAGAAATAGATAAATCCCTGGACACATGTAACTTAACAAAGTTAAATTATGAAGTAGAATAGACTTGTAATAAGTAAGAAAATTAGTTCAGTAATTAAAAGTCTCCATCAGAGATAAATCCAGAACCTAATGGTATCACTGCTGAATTCTACCAAATATTTAAGGAACTAATACCAATTCTTCTCAAACTATTCCAGAAAATTGAAGTGGAGGGAAAACTTCCAAACTCATTTGACAAGGCCAGCATTATTCTGATACCAAAACCAAAGACACAACAAGAAATACTCTAGGTCAATATACCTGACAAATGTAGAAGCAAATGTCCTAAACAAAATACTAGCAAACCAAGTTCAACAGTACATTAAAAATGTCATCCACTATAATCAAGTGGAATTCATCCCACAATGCAGGAATGATTGAATGGAAGTAGTCAATATATGTGATACACCACATTAATAGAAAAGAAGGACAAAATCACATGATCATTCTAACAGATACAGAAGCAGCATTCAACAAAATTCAAAACCCCTTCATAAAACTCTCAACGAATTGTGTAGACATAATGATGGCCATATGTGACAGACCCACAGCTAACATTGTATGAGTGGAGAAAAGGTTAAAGCTTTTCCTGTAAGATCAGGATAAAAACAATAATTTCCACTTTTACTGCTTCTATTCAACATGTACTAGAATTCCCCGTCAGAGCAATTTGGCAAGATAAAGAAATAAAAGTCACCTAAATTGGAAAAGATGAAGTCCAATTGTCTTTGTTTGCATACAACATACCATATATATAGAAAACCCAGATAGATAGATAGATAGATAGATAGATAGATAGATAGATAGATAGATAGATAGATAGATAGATAGATAGAGTCTGTTAAAACTAATACAGAAATTCAGTAAAGTTGCAGGGTAAAAAATCAACATATAAAAATCAGTAGGTTTTTAATACATTAGCACTGAACTGTCTGAAAAAGAAATGAAGAAAAAACAACCCCATTTACAATAGCTACAAAAATAAAATAAAATAAAATACCTGAGATTTTTGTTTGTTTGTTTTTTGAGACAGAGTTTCACTCTGTTGCCCAGGCTGGACTGCAGTGGTATAATTCCAGCTCACTGAAGCCTCAACCTCCCTGGTTCAAATGGTCCTCCTACCTCAGACTCCTGAATACCTGGGACTACAGGCAGCCACCACCATGCCTATTTTTTTAAAGTTATTATTATTATTATTTTTAGTAGAAATGAGGTCTCATTATTTTGTTCAAACTGGTCTCAAACTCCTGATCTCAAGCAATCCTCCTGTCTCAACCTCTCAAAGCGCTGAGATTACAGGTGTGAGCCACTGTGCCCAGCCCCCCAGGAATATATTTCACTAAAGAGGTGAAAGATTTCTACAATGCAAACTATAAATAATGAAATAAATTGAGGAAGACACAAATAAATGGAAAGATATCCTGTGTTTATTGATTAGAAGAGTTAATATTTTTAAAGTGCCCATACTATCCAAAGCCACCCACAGATTCAGTGTAACCCCTATCAAAATGCTGATAACATTTTTCACAGAAGTACGAAAATAAATCCTAAAATTCATATGAAACCACAAAAGACCCAAAATATCCAAGCAGTCCTGAGCAAAAAGAATGAAGCAAATCACACTATCTGACTTCAAAATATATTACGAAGATATAGTAACCAAAACAGCATGTTACTGACACACACAAAAAACAGACATATAGACCAATGGAACAGAATGAAGAGCCCAGAAATAAATTCATACACCTACAACAAATTTATTTTCAACAAATTGCCAAGAACATACAATAGGGTAAGGACATTTTCCTCAATAAATAGTGTTGAGGAAATTGGATCTCTCACCATATCTAAAAATCAACTCAAAATTAATTAAAGACTTAAATGTAAGACCAATAACTATGGAACTACTAAAGAAAATATAGGGAAAATGCTTCTCAACAATGCACTGGGCAAATATTTTTTGACTAAGCCCTCAAAAGCACAGGTAACAAAAGCAAAACATAGACAAATGGGATTGCCTTAAACTAAAAATCTGTTGTGCAACAAAGGTAATAGAGTGAAGAGACAACCTATACTTTGGAAGAAAATATTTGCAAACTATACATCTGGTTAATATCCAGAATATATGAAGAACTCAAACAACTCAACAGCAAAACAAAACAAAAACCTGATATAAAAATTGGGGGAAAGACCCTAACAGAAATTTCTCAAAAGAAGAGATAAAGATGGCCAAAAGCTATCTGGAAAATAATCAACATCACTGATCATCAGGAAAATGAAAATCTATAACCACAATGAGATATCACTTCACTCTGATTAGAATGGCTATTATCAAAAAGGTGACAATGAGTGTTGGTAAGGATGTGGAGAAAAGGAAACCCTTTTACAGTCTTGATGGGAGCGTAAATTACTACAGTCATAATGGAAAGCAGTATGGAGTTTCCTTAAAATATTAAACATAGAAAAATTATACAATCCAGCAATCTCACTACTGTCTATATATCCAAAAGAAATGAAATCAGTATGTCAAAGGAATATCTGCACTTCCATGTGCATTGCAAGACTATTCACAATAGCCAAGATACAAAATCAAACTATGTGTCCAACAATGGGTAAATAAAAAAGATAATAAAATCTTTACACAAAATGGAATACCATTCAGCCATAAAAAATGAAGTCATGTTATTTGAGACAACATGGATGAGCCTGGATGACATTATAAGTGAAATAAGCCAGACACAGAAAGACAAATACCACATGTTCTTACTCATCTGCAGAATCTTAAAAAGTTGGCCTCGTAGAGGTATTGAATAGAACAGTGATTACCAGAGATTAACAAGGGTACAGGAGAGGGGCCATACAGAGAATTTGTCCAGTGGGTATAAAGTTAAAATTAGAAAGGAAGAAAAAGTTCTGAGATCAATGGCACGGTAGTGTGAAGGACTATAGTCAACAATATGGTATTATATATCTCAAAATAGCCAGAAGGGAAGATTTTGAATGTCCCTAAAGAATTGATAACTGTTTGAAGTGATGTATATGTTAATCACCCTGACTTGATTATTATGCAATGTATACATGTATCAAAACAACACCTTGTGCTCCATAAACATGTACAATTGTTATATGTTATTGAAAGATAAATATTCTACCAGAATTGGATGAATGATGATTTGATAATTTTCACATTACACATTGATGAATAAATATTTGCATTGATTTGTAATTAATCTGGTCATATTTCCCCACATTGTCCAATATATGTTAAAAATTTTCAAAATATACAATGTCATTCATATTTTATTGTATTTCTGTATGCTGATAGTGTAGAAATGACCACAAGAAGAAACCTTGCTCTAAAATGAACAAATGAACAATATATGCCAGGATAGACACACATTAAACAATAATATAAATATCTGCATAATATGTATCTCAAATTATCATTATAAGTTATTATGAGTATTTTAACACACTGGAAAATTCACTTGCTAACAGTTTCTTCCATTCACACTGCTTACCTTGTGAATTTATACTTTTGTACTCATGCTACCATCCCTCAAAATGTTTCTTGGAAACCTCTCTTAGAGTAGGTTTTAGAGCCTCCAGCATGTTATTTTTAAAATTCTTGCACATGGATCATGAGTTTGATTTTTGAAAACAGTTGGAAAAAAATTCAGAAACAAAACGAAATAATGGAATTCTGAAAAAATTATGAATTAATTTTGGTAGAATTATAAATTCAAGTGCCTGCATGTGCTGGATAGGTAATGTAAAGTGAGTTCAGACAGCCTGCTGGACACTGTAGTAGCTGGAGAGCTCGGGCTACGTCTAAAGGATGCTGGAATGCAGGATCAGCATAGCCTGGTTTTCCAGTCTTGCAGACTAGGCTGAAAATTTGCATACTCTCTGGACCATCTCAGTGTTTTAAATGTTGCCTCAGTTCTTTCAACACTTGATTTGCAATCTCTGCTTTACAATAGTACATTTTCATAGTGATTATATTCTATGCAGATTTTACTTAAACTTTTCATAAATATAAATGTCTTCACACCATTTTTTTCTCATTAATTTATCAATAGCATACGACAAAGAGTGAGAGGCAGAATGGAAAGATATAACATGGTCTTCCTCCATATAAAATAGCATTTTCCTTCTACTTTACCCTCACATATTTTTGCCATCACATTATCAGCATTTGACAGATTGTGTATTTACTTATTTGTCTTTTTCACTACTACAACCTAAGCTTTATGAAGATTGTTGTTGTTGTTGTTGACTGATTTATCCTTATATATTAGAATATTTATTGGCAAATAATAGACTCTTAATAAATACTCATTGAATGAATGAACGACTATTACACAGATAGGCAACTATATAGAAGAAGTGACCAGGGAATTACGGATATTTAACTTTGACAAGAAAATACACAATCAGGAATACATCCGATTGTATGCTGGCTCATACTGGCCTGCAAAAGGTGACGGTGTGCATCTCTTCTCAGCTCTGCATACAGTGGCGCCCCGTTGGTTGGTTGAAGTAAGGCATGGTGAGATTAACTGCACCTCAGAAATCAGCAAATGATACAAATACTGTCTCATTTACCAGCATACTATTGGATACAAGAGTTATGATATATTGACTTAGTCAAAAGAAGCACTTTCTAACATTTAGAGCTATCTAACAACAGAATGGCCTATCTCACAGTGAGTATTTGGTCCTGCATTAAAGTTTCACTTATTGAAACTATACATCAGCGGTCCCCAATCTTTCTGGCACCAGGGCCTGGTTTCGTGGAAGACGATTTTTCTACAGATAAAGGAAGCTGATGGGTTTGGGATAAAACTGTTCCACCTCAGATCATCAGGCATTAGTTACATTCTCATACGGAACGTGCAACTAGATTCCTCACATGCGCAGTTCACAATAGCGTACTGCTTCTATGAGAATCCAATGCTGACCTGACAGTAGGCGGAGTTCAGGCGGTAGTGCTCTCCTGCTAGCTGCTCGGCTCCTGCTGTGCAACCTGGTTCCTAAGAGACCAGGAACCCATATCCTTCCGCGGTCTGGGGGTTGGGGACCCTTGGTATACATCATAAACTTATTTGAGCTTGTAGAATCGCTGGGACCATAAGATATTTTGCTCCTTTGAATATAGTGTGATTTTTCCTATGGCTGCTTTTAAGATTTTTCTAATCCTCATTGGTTTTTCTAATGTTTTAATAAGGTATGTCCAGTTTTGGAATTATGTTTATAATTTTTAATAATATTTTATTCATTTACTTTAGATTCTTGGAGCTTCTTGAATTTGTGGTTTGGTATCTTTTATCAGTTATAGAAAATCTCAGTTATTATTTCTTTAAATATTTTCTTTGCCACATTCACTTTGTTCTATTTCTGAGATGTTATACTTTCTCATTGAACTCTCAAAGTCCCTACCCCTTCCTTTATATTTTCCATCCTTTTGTCTGCGTTTTAGTTTCTTCTAATCTTTCTTCTAGTTTATTAATTCTTTCTTCAACTGTGTCTAATCAAATTATAAATCCCATAGAATTTTTTTGCAAAGTTATGACTTTTTTCTGTTATTTATTTTCTATTTGGTTGTTTTCCAAATTTGCTTTGTCAACTTTTATAGTTTATAGCACCATACTGAAATATTTATACTTGATATTTTATTTTTTTGTGAATAATATAAGCATGTATGTTTTTATAGCCTTATACTTCCTTTATAACAAGCCTAGTATATCAAGAGTAGTATATATCAGGCATTTGTGGGTATGTTTCTATTTGCTGTTGTATCAGTTTGGTTTCATTACTGGATTCTTATTTCTTATATGCCTGTTTAAGTGTGCTGGACATTGTTTTTGAGCATAATATGTAAGAATAATTGGAAATCTATGATGACGAGCATATTCCTTCAAAGAAGACTTTTTTTTTTACTTTTTCCAAGTAACTGGAAATAATAGTCTGGGACCATTTTAATCTCAGTTCAAGCTTTAAGATTTTCTGGATTATCCAAATGACAAACAACCAGGCTAAAATTCTATGGAATCATTCGTTTATTTTCAGTTACTATTTATGATGGAAGTACAACATTTTTATGTCTCAGTTTAATGGAATAAATGATTAATTAGAGTCTTCATTTTAAGTGGAACCCAGGCTTTGACTCTTGCCCTATAGCCCCATGACATTGCGCAGAAAGCTTAGCTCAACTTCAGAGCCTTTTCTCTGCAATGTTAGAATTTGCTTATTTTAGGGTCCTTGTCTTCCCACTGGCTCTGTGCTGTTAATTCTCCACCTTCTTGTTAACTCATAGCTGCTTTTAAGATTTTATTTTTATTTCACATAATTTGTTGTTTTCCTCATTTAAAAAGTTTTTCTGAATTCTGAGTTCTCCATCACTCTAAATTGAACAGTGATTAATATTTTGAGAATTCGTATGTCTTAAAATACTCTTATCCTTATTTCACTTTTATACTTAATGAATAGTTTGGTTGGTTATAAACTACTGTGCTAAAATAATTTTTCTTCGATTTTTTGAAGGCATTCTCCATAGTTTTCTAGATTCCAGTATTGGTATTGAGAATTCTAACTCTAGTCTTAGTTCTAATACTTCGGCTTTATTTCTTCTTAGTGTAAGCTATCAGGATTATACCTTTGTCCTTAATATTTTTTTAAGCGTTCATGATGATGGGCCATTCTATGGATTTCATTTATTATGCTTTAATCTCTCTAAGTGTAGAGATTTATGTCCTACAATTGTGGCAAGCTTTCTTTGTTAAATTTTTACTCTCCATTTTCTTCCTCTCCTCCCCTGAATCCTCCATTAATCAGATAAAGAGGCTTCCTGGGATGATTTTCTAGTTTTTTATACTTTCTCTTCTATTACCCACACTTCCCTTTTTGTTTTAATGTGTAAGAGGTTTCCCTGATTTTATTTTCTAATTCTTCTACTGGATTTAAATTTCTGATGTATATTTTAATTTCCAAGAGCTCTTCTTCTCCTATTTTTGTATATCAATCTGCTTTGTTTTTTGTTTTTTTTTGTTTGTTTGTTTGTTTTTGTTTGTTTTTTTTTTGAAAAAAAAAAATTCTGTTGCCCAGGCTGAAATGCAGTGGCACAATCATGGCTCACTACAGACTTGACCTCCTGGGATCAGCTGATCCTCCCACCTCAGTAACCTGTATAGCTGAGACTACAGGTATGTGCCACCACGCTCCCCAAATGTTTTTTGTGCTTTTTTTGTAGAGATGGGGTTTCGCATGTTGGCCAGTTGGCCAGGCTTTTCTCGAACTCCTGTTCTCAAGCCATCTGACCACCTTGGCCTCCAAAAAGCTAGGATTACGGGTATGAGCCACCATGCCCAGCCAATCTGCTTTTGTTTTGTGGCTGTGATATTTTCCTTTGTTGAGAGAGAGAGAGAGAGAGAGAGAGAGAGAGATTTAAATGCCAATTTTGTGTTTGTATTATCTCCTCATATTTGTCTTTTTTTCCTCTTCCTTTACTTTTTCTGTTTCTGTGGTTAAAAGCAGAGAAGATTCTTCCTGTCTCTTAGAAGGAGGTAGTTGGGATAAGCCTAGCTATCAATGGTGGGAGAGAGGAGTCTGAAGGCCTACTCTTCAGCATGCAGACTTTCCTTAACCCCCTTGATTTCTTCTCTCCACAATTGTCCTTCTTGCACTCTTGCTATTCCAAAGTTGAGTCTCTCAGGTTCTATTTTCCCCTAAATTTCAGACTCCTGTGAGGCAGTTGGGAAGATGAATGGAAACAGTCATAGCTTATTTTTGTATGGCAGAGTTGTGAGAATGGAATCAAAACTAAGTTGCATTGATACTTGTGTTCAGAATCTCGATTTTTAGCCACAATCCTCACTCCCACCTTCCGTACAACCTGAAAAATGGCTTTTTGCTAAGAGAAACCCATTGTCTTCAATTAGACCACCTCTGAAGGCATTTTTTAAAAGTCACTTCTTTTACTAAGTCAGCTACCACTCTCATCTTTCAAAAATTTGTTGACATCTGTTCTCCCCGCTTCTGTTCTCATTGCCTCAGTGGAATTTTACAATTTTTATTTCTTTAAATTTGGGGTGGTTTCTAGACATAGCAGAAATAAAGGTATATTTCAATTTTCTATCAAGGGATATAAAGGACCTCTTTAAGTAGAACTACAAACCACTGCTCAAGGAAATAAAAGAGGACACAAATAAATGGAAAAACATTTCATGCTCAGGGATAGGAAGAATCAATATCATTAAAATGGCCATACTGCCCAAAGTAGTTTATAGATTCAATGCTATCCTGATCAAGCTACCATTGACTTTCTTCACAGAATTAGAAAAAAAGCTACTTTAAATTTCATATAGAACCAAAAAAGAGTCCATATAGCCAAGACAATCCTAACCAAAAAGAACAAAGCTGGAGGCATCACACTACCTGACTTCAAACTATACTACAAGGCTATACTAACCAAAACAGCATGGTACCGGTACCAAAACAGAATATATACCAATGGAACAGAACAGAGACCTCAGAAATAACGCCACACATTACAACCATTTGATCTTTGACAAACCTGACGATAACAAGCAATGGGGAAAGGATTCCCTATTTAATAAATAATATTGGGAAAACTGGCTAGCCATAAGCAGAAAACCAAAAGTGGACGCCTTCATTATACCTTATACAAAAATTAACTCAAGATGGATTAAAGACTTAAATGTAAGACCTAAAACCATAAAATCCCTAGAAGAAAATCTAGGCAATGCCATTTAGGACACAGGCATGGGCAAAGACTCCATGACTAAAACACCAAAAGCAATGGCAAGAAAAGCTAAAATTGACAAATGGGACCTAATTAAACTAAAGAGCTTCTGCACAGAAAAAAAAAAAAAAAAAAAAAAAAAAATCTATCATCAGCGTGAACAGGCAACCTACAGAATGGGGGAAAATTTTTGCAATCTATACATCTGACAAAGGGCTAATATCCAGAATCTACAAGGAACTTAAACAAATTTACAAGAAAAAAGCAAACAACCCTATCAAAAATGGGTGAAGGGTATGAACAGACACTTCTCAAAAGAAGACATTTATGTGGCCAAGAAACATGAAATAAAAGCTCATTATCACTGGTCATTAGAGAAATGAAAATCAAAACCACAAAGAGATACCATAACACACCAGTTAGAATGGCAATCATTAAAAAGTCAGGAAACAACAGATGCTGGAGAGGACGTGGAGAAATAGGAACACTTTTACACTGTGGGTGGGAGTGTAAATTAGTTCAACCATTGTGGAAGACAGTGTGATAATTCCTCAAGGATCTAGAACCAGAGATATCATTTGACCCAGCAATACCATTACTGGGTATATACCAAAAGGAGTATAAATCATTCTACTTTAAAGATGGATGCACATGTATGTTTACTACAGCACTATTCACAATAGCAATGACTTGGAACCAACCCAAATGCCCATCAATGATAGACTGGATAAAGAAAATGTGGCACATATACACCATTGAATACTATGCAGCCATAAAAAATGGATAAGTTCATGTCCTTTGAAAGGACATGGATGAAGCTGGAAACCATCATTCTCAGCAAACTAAGACAGGAACAGAAAACCAAACACCACATGTTCTCACTCATAAGTGGGAGTTGAACAATGAAAACACATGGACACAGAGAGGGAAACATCACACACCAGGGCCTGTGAGGGGGTGGAGGGATAGGGGAGGGATAGTGTTAAGAGAAATATCTAATGTATATGATGGGTTGATGGGTGCAGCAAACCACTATGGCACCAGAGGTATTGTTATATACCTATGTAACCTGCACATTCTGCACATGCATCCCAGAACTTAAAGTATGTGTATATATATACACACACACACACACACATATCTACACACACATATATATGTGTGTGTATATATATGTGTATATTTGTATCTATATGTGTGTGTGTGTATATATGTAAATCCTATTGATCAATAAAAAAAATCAGATGAAATTGGCTCTTTAAATGTTTTCTCCTAGCTCCTATCCATTGTCATGTTTTCTGTGGCCACATTAAGGCTTGTTCTCAGATCTGTATTTCCCATCTAAATCCCATTTCTATTCTATTATTATTAGTACTACAAAAAATAGTAATGAAAACAAACATTTAAATAAAATCTAATAAATACCAACTATTCTTCTAAGAACTTGACATGTGTAAACTCATTTAAGCCTCAACCCCGTGAAATAGTGTGTCAGTTATGTATTGCCACAATAATGCTACATAGCAAACTACCCCAAAACATAAAACTGTAAAAACATAATTACAACAATGAATCTTTTTATTCTTTCTCACAAGCCACTGTTTCTGCTGATCTTGGCCAAGTTCAGAAGACACTGACTTGGCCCATTCACCTGTGTACAGTCAGCTGCCTTGTTGAATGGGTGCTGGGAGTATAGGATGGCCTCAGTTAGGACTGCTTGGCTGTTCTCTAGATGGTCTCTCATTTTCAAAATGCTAGCCTGAACTTATTTCCATTGCCATAGGAATGTTCTAACAGAGAGAGAGAGAGCGGAAGCAGACAATGCTTCTTAAAGCCTAGGCTTGGACTGCACACTGTTACTTCCCACATATACTATTGGACAGATCAAGTGAAAACACCTAGGTCAAGAGGTAGGGTATAGACTTTGCTTCTAGATGGAAAAAATACACAAAGTGCCAAGTGTATGCATCCAGGAAGGGGTAAAGAACAGGACTA
Organism: Theropithecus gelada; assembly: GCF_003255815.1. Lineage (NCBI taxonomy): Eukaryota > Metazoa > Chordata > Mammalia > Primates > Cercopithecidae > Theropithecus > Theropithecus gelada. Next base: position 81,072,676 of record NC_037676.1, read on the forward strand.
GTTTTGCCACTTATTAGGGTATTATTATTAATCCTTATTTTAAAAGAAACTAATATATAGCAGGGTTAAGCAACTTGCTCAAGGTCATGGACTAATGAGACAATGGCACTAGTATTTAAATACTGACAGTCAGGGTTCATTCTGCACTGTTAACTTCTACATGGTGCTGTCTCTCAGTTGAAGGAATGATAGAGGGGGAAAGGCAAAAGGCAACAAATGGGCTTTGAAGTAACTCTACGGAGATAATTAAAAGACCACATAAAAGAAGGAAAAAATATCTTACTTCAGGAATTCAACACTAAGAATCCTACTCCCTTCTTGAAATCAGAAAAAGTTTGCATGAACCCTGTGGGCCTTTGAAAGAGAGAAGGCATACTGTTGATGGTCACCGGCTTACTTAAGGCTGCAGCTTGCAGGAATCCATCTCATCAGAGTAACTGGAAAGAGGCCACAGTATCCAAAAACAAAAACAACAAAAGTCATATGCTGGGATAAGTTCTTGATAGTATGAATAGCCAGGAAAAAATATTTTGAACCTTCTTGTCCCAGCTGCGATATTAACTTTGAATTTTGTCATGTGGTTAATTAAGTTGCTTTATAAGACTAAATTTTTATAAGATGTGTACATAGGAATATGACTTCCCTCTCCTAAGTAACAGATATTACCAAATGTGTTGTGAAGTTGACATTCTTAAGTTTTAATTTATGGTTTTATTGCTCCCTGCAATAGCATCTTCTTTCATTTCCTAGTCCCCAGTTTTTCCATTTTGTTTGCAGTAGCCAGATAAATCTATCGAAATGCTCATTTGATTACAGCATTCTTCGGTAATCACCATTATCTTCATGCTGACAAAGGTCACTCTTTAAGGACCTTTAGTTCCGCAAACTATGTCTTACCATTGTTTATCCCCCAGCTAAATACCTTGGAGAATTCCAAGTGTGTCATCCACTGTATTAGTCTGTTCTCAAGTTGCTAACAAAGACATACCCAAGACTGGGGAATTTATAAAGGAAAGAGGTTTAATGGACTCACAGTTCCACATGGCTGGGGAGGCTTCACAATCATGGCGGAAGACAAAGGAAGAGCAAAGGGAGGTCTTACATGGCGGCAGGCAAGAGAGCTTATGCTGGGGGAACTCCTGTTTATAAAACCATCAGATCTTGTGAGATGTGTTCAATACCATGAGAATAGCATGAGGGAAACTACCCCCATGATGCCATTATCTCCATTATCTGGCCTTGACACATGGGGATTATTATAATTCTAGGTGAGATTTGGGTGGGGACACAGGGCCAAACAGTATCATCCACCTTCATGTCTCTTTCTCTTTACTCACCTGCTTTCTTGACAAGAAAAATCTTCATCAGCCCTTCCTTCCTTTCCTCCCTCCCTCCTTTCTTTCTTGCTTGCTTGCTTTTCCTTCCTTTTTCTTCTTTATTTTCTTTGCCTATTTGAGAGATTGGCAAGGAGAGTAATGCTGGAATTGGAAACACATGTAACTAATACCTGCCGAAATAATTGTGAGCAGAAGTGATATGCCTTCTGAGCCAAGGCAGAGGAAAGATTATATGTGATTCTCAGACTTCTTCTCATCCTCATTGGCTAAGAAGGGCACAGATCCCAGATGGAACAGCTGTAAGTTAGTGGGGCCTTCCTCCATCTGGATCCCTAAGTAACTTTGTGAAACAGAGCCCCTCTCCAACCTGTGATAAACTTGTACTACAAAGGAGAACTCAATTTTCTTGTGCTAAAATACTGAGATTTGGAAATTAATGTGTGCTGTGTTATAACCTAGGTTGTTAGAAATATATTATTGCAAATTACTTTTAATATTCATTTTTGTCATTATCAGTGAATTTGAAGTTTCAGATAATTATTGAACATTTGTGTGTCATTTATATATTTATTATACTTAGTTCTTTGGTAAAATGCTATTTGTGTCCTTTGCCTATTTTTCTACTAGACTGTTTATGTTGATTTATAAAACATGTTTATATATTAGGCTACAGTAACCCTTTCATGTCATTAGTACTGAAATACCGTTTCCAATTTATTAACTGCCTTTTATTATCATTTTATGATATATTTTATGTCTAAAGGTTTAAAAATTATATACTGAGTAATCTATAATTATTTAAAACTTTTGTTCTTATTTTACGAGAAAGGCCTTCTAAAATCTGATAGATTGGTTTTTCTCTGGATTTACTATTTTCTATTTTTAAAAGATGAAATTATATATTCCATTATGATTTATGTTGTTGCATGCTATTTGGTAGGAATATAGCTTTGTAATTAGTACATTCATCTTAAAACTGACTTGACTCTTTCTCCTAAATTAAAAAGACAACTCTGATGATCTGCTTTTGAGTTATTCCTTAAGCTACCTTCTCTTGATGTTAAATATCCATTCAGAGGATTCAGAACACCTTGGCCACTTGGCCTCCCCCTGGAGATCTGTCCACTCCAGAGATGCAGAGCTCACCAAAGGTGTACAGGCGGGAAGCAGGGACCTCTGCGGAAGTCAAAAGGGGAAATGCCTGACTCAGCAATGCAAGCAGGTTGTGAGTAGAACAGGAAACAGTTCTCTTCCTCAGTACCTCTTTAGTTAGCAATTTATTTATTCACTGAGTCATTCAGACTTTCCTGTGGTAGTAAAATAAATTGAAAATTGAGAAGCATTTTGCCAGGCAAATGAGAAACACCCTTGAATTTTTTTTCAGTTGTATAAGTGAAACAATAAGTAATTTACAGTCATTCAGACTTCCACTATGCTTAGAGACAAACACACCATAGGTAGTAAAAACTTACCTCACCATGTTTTTCATTACATGACATGTATTCTAAAATTTATATTAGGATATAATACTTGGTTCTCTCACTAAGTACATGTAGATGTTCCTCCTTTAACACAAAGGTCTAATGAGAACCACAAGATCTATAAAAGCCTATAAAACTGAGATTCTACAAATTTCACTCAGAAATGTGTAATTAGAAGTATGTCTGAGTTATGGTGGTGGAGTTTGGGTTTGTGTGTGCACACTTTCATGAGAAAGGGAGCGAGAGAGAGAGAAAAAAAGGAGGTAGAGTGAAAGGAAGAGAGAGATATAAATAGAGATGATAGAGAGAGACTGAGAGACAGAAACAGAGGGGACACAGAGGGGGAATTAGAGAGAGACTGAGAGAAAAAGCTAGAGACAGACAGAGATAGGTAGCAAGAGAAAGAGTCAGACACACACACACACACACACACACACACACACACACACACAAAGAAACAGAGAGGGGGGAGAGAGAGAGACGTTGAGAGAGCTAGTGACACACGTATACACACAGGGGACCCAACGAGATGCAGCTTGGTCAGAGGCAGGTTTACTTACCAAGTCAATAGCCTTCTGCTTTAAAAGCAGGTATTCCTCATTGATGAAATGGACCATCCCACCATCTTACCTTAGCCTGACTCACCTTACAAAGAATTTTTCATGGCGCTGGGCTGTGATAGTTCTGGAAAGAAGGAAGATGGATGTTCTTAGTACCACCAATACAGAGAGCTGATAATAGCAACCACATTACCAGTGTTTTTTTTGCATTTGTTTTCTACAAACAGGTCCTATGATGCTAGCTCAAAGCTCTAATCTTTATTTTGATTTCCCAGGAAGTTGCAAATGAAACTCTACATGGAATTGGTCTGTTGGTTTAATATTAGAGAGAAGTAAAAATGATGGGCATTAACTCTATCAGTCATTGATTTGTGAATTTCCTTGTGTTTTAACATCTAGAGGAAGGTGACAAAAACACTTACATGCGAAAATTATATTTTGTGCATTAAATACAAGTTTTCCAAATATTGAAAGAGTTATATTTCTAAATTTCTTAATGCACAAACCATTGTTTAAAGGTTTTATTATTTTATCTTTTTGAAGATTATTAATTATCTACTATGTTTCAGGTATAGCCCTAAGCAGTGGGGATAAATCAGTGAACAAATCAGCAAATATTTGTGCCTTTATGGAGCTTCTATTCTGGTATGGGGAGATAGACAGTGAAACTTAATAAATGATTAAGCTGCATGGTATTTAAGAAGGTTATAAGTACTATGAAGAAAAATAAAGCAACCTAAGGTGGCTAGGGAATAACCAAAGGGTTAAGGGCTGCAATGAGGATTCTGGAATTAACTGAAGGTAGAGTCATAAGGATTTGTTAACAGATTGGTCGTAGGATATAAAACAGCAAGTGCAAAGGCTCTGAGATAAAAAACATCCTCATTTATTTCAAGAACACCAGAAAATCCATTGTGACTGAAGAAGAAAGATCAAAGGGAAGAGAATTAGTAGAGGAGATCAGAGGGGTAATGGTGGGGCCGGAAATATAGGACTTTCTAGGCAATTGTAAGAATTTGAGGGGGGAGGTATTTATTGCACTGGTTTAACCAGAAGAATGACACGATATTACACTTTAAACTGATCACTCTGGTTGTGTTGCTGAGAACAGGCTGGAGTGGGTAAATGGTGAAAAGCAGGAAAACCAGTTTGGAAAATGGTGTGCTAATCCAGTTCATAGAAGTTAGTGCTTATTCCAGGGTAGTAATAGTGAGGATATTAGGAAGAGGCCAGATCCTATGATTATCTGAAGGTAGAGTAACCAGAATTTGTTGTCAGATTGGATGTAGGGTGTGAAGAACAGAGAGGAGTCAAGGATAAGTCCACGGTTTTATATGTGAGCACTGGAGTGATGGTAATTTTATCAACGGAGATGAGAAAGGGGAGCAGCATTTGGGAGAGAAGAAAATGTTTGTTTGGATATGTTCATCCAACATGTAGGTGTCATTTTAGGCCTTCAGATATATGGATGTGGCATTCACGGGAGAATTGTGAGCTGCAGATAGAAATTTGAAGATTGTCTGTGACTGGGTGATGTTGAAAATTGGGAGTCAGGATAAAATGACCAATGCAGTGAAGGTAGTTAGAGGAGTGGCTAAAGGACCGGGCTGTGGGGCACTTGGGCATTAAAATGTCTAGGAGAAGAGGAAGGGCTTACACAGGAAACTGAAGAAGAGTAACCAGTAGGGGAAGAAGAAAATAAGGAGTCTGTCTTGAAAGCCAAGTAATGAACCTTTTTAAATGTTTCTAAGTAGTCAAATAAGGTGAAAACTAAGAATTTGCCAGTGGTTTAGCAATATCTACATCACTGAAGACTTTGATCTAGCCATGGTTCAGTAGAGTGACAAGAGTAGGAGAAAGGGAGGATATGAAGGTACAAGGAACAGATAAATGATTATGTTTCATTTAAAAAATTAGTTTCAGCTGGGCAAGGTGACGCACACCTGTGATCCAAGGAGGGTGGATCACCAGAGGTCAGGAGTTTGAGATGAGCTTGGCCAACGTGGTAAAACCCCGTCTCTACTAAAAATACAAAATTAGCCGATCCTGGTGGTGCACACCTGTAATCCCTGCTACTCAGGAGCCTGAGGCAAGATAATCACCTGAACTTGGGAGACAGAGGTTGCAGTTAGCCGAGAAAGTTTCATATGGTAGACGTAACAGTACACTTGTATGCTGATGGAAGTGATAAAATATAGAGGTGGGGAAACTGATGTTGCAAGAGAAAGAAGAGAGATTTGGGGAGCTGGTTCCTTGAATAGGTTAACCATAACCTAAGGCAATATAGTGAATGATTGAGGAGTTGCCCTTGGGTAAGAATGCAGGCAGTTTATCTATAACAAAGGAAAACAGAGTGAAGGTAGTTATTAGGTGCAAATATAATGATGAGAGCTTGTTAGAGTGTCTTCTGATTGCTTCAGTTTATTTTTATTATTTATTTATTTATTTATTTATTTATTTTTGAGCAAAGTAGAAAGCAGAGCCATTGGGTGAGAGTGACAATAGGAGAGGTGTTGAGCATGAGGAGGGAGAAAGACATTTATGAAAATAGTCATCCAGAGAACGGATTAGATAATCAGCACGTACAAATAATGTAGAGGTGGGGCTGCATGAGGGGTGTCCTTCTGACCATTGTTGCTCAGGGTAGTTCAGTACTTCTAGGCTGGTCAAAAATTAGTAGAGTTCTACTCTTAGTCTCTCTCCTCTTCTGCCTGTGCTTCCCAAGAAGTCCAGCCAGAACTTGTGTCTCTTTTTCTACCTAAACTGAGCTGCTTACACTCCTGTGATTTATATACCATCCTTGTCTCCAGTTGTCCATACTTTGTATCTTACTGTTACTAGTTATTATATTAAGAATTGATGTTGTCCATGGAGGTTATGATTGGTTAAGCTTGGATATATAACTAGATTTAAAATAAGGAACTGTTGTCTCTGAATCAAGTTTGTGGATTGGAATTATGGAGACTTGATTATAAGTTAATGTAAACATTTTAAAATAAGCAATAGATAGCATCTGGCCATAAAAACCTTTTATTCTGGATATTTAATGAATGGGCAAGAAGGATATATACTTTTGTGAATGTGTAGGAAATGTACCTATTCTGTTCTTATTTGAACAGGAAAGAAAGTGAGGGCTAGAAGAGCCCCTGGAAAGAGGAGCACTTTCCCATTCTAACTTTTATCAACTTAGCAGAAAATAAACGCCTTATGGCTATGGCGGAATAGTCAGTGCCAGATGAGCAAAGCTAAATGCAAGAATCTGCAGTGCCAAGCTCCACGGAATCCCTAAATAGTCACTGACAGATCTTGATTCCAAGTTCAACATATTAGTGTGAGTTAAATGAGTGTTTCATTAATACTCTAAAATCCAAGTCAGATTGAAGAAAGATCATGAATAGCTAAGAATTACTCTTGTAAATATAATGAGGAGTAGAATGGGTAAGAGAAGTCAGGAAAAAATAAAGAAACTATGGACTCAAAGTCAGAAGTCCTGAGTTTTAATCCTGGTTTGCCATTGCCTAGAATCCTTAAACAAATCCTGTAACCAGTAAAGCCCTGAACTTCTTATTTGAAAATGCAGGCTTGAGTTAGATGTCTTCTAAAGACTCTTTTAGCACAAAAAAGTAATTCTATCAAGTTAATCTTTATTAAATTGTTTGATCTATTAAAATATGATAAAATATCTTGATGTTTATCTTAATGTATCTAGTTTTTTAATTTTTAAGGAAAATAGGTGTTTAGTTTTTGATAATATGTTTTGTTTTTGTTAATAAAATTAACACTTTTTAAAAAAAATATAGAAATCTAAACAATAAGAAAGTGAAGGAAGAAAGCACATCCAGTCCTATCTCTCCCTAGTAACATTTCATGTCTGTAAGGCTACCATATAACAGTTGCTATTGTGAATGAAATATCTTTGTTTTGTTTTAAATAATTGTTTACTTATTATAGAAAAGCTCCATTTAAAAATACTAATTTCTTAACTGATTGTCTTTGCTGAACACACTATCTTAAGTTACTTTTAGTCAATATTCTTGTTTTCTTTATGTAGCAAACTATTTTGTCTACAAATAAAACTTAACAAATATTGAGTCTTTATTAAAATTTTGTTAAAATTTAACAAAATTTGAGTCCTTTTGATTGTTTATACTTAATATTCTTAGAAAACATTTTTTAGTGATTCCTTTGGCTAGCTTTCCTAGAAGAATATTAATAGTAATGATGAGAGAGAAAATTTCTGGCTGTTAAGTTTTTTTTTCTTTAAAAAATATGCTAAAGTTCTTTATTAAGAAGTTTTAAAAAAATTGAATAGGCGTTTGATGACTTTTTAGAATATATGGTGACTACAGATTCTTTTCCTCTGTCTATTTATGGGAGAAATTATATTAACAAACCTTCTAGCATTAAACCATTTTTATATTCTGCAATGAACATCAGTTGGTCATTAATAGAATTTCAGTACAGCAATGGATTACAAATATTAACATCTTATTACTAAATTTTGCTGTTAAATTTATGTTGAAATGGGTCTGGGGTTTTATCACTTGTAGGTTGTTTTGGTTGAGTTTTGCTTCAGGGTTACATGGATTTTGTATAAAATTATGTGACGCCTTCCTTCTTCCTCTGAGCTCACAGAAGTAAATTCCTTGAAATCTGAAAGAATTCTTCTATAACACTTTGTTGTTCTATAATAGCTTTGTCGGCTTTATTATTGATTTATTTTGGTTCACTTATATTTTTCTAAGAAAAATGTCTTTCAAACAGATTTTTAAACTTATATGCACAGGGTTGAATATTTTACACAGAGTTAATAGCTTTCCTGAGAACTTGAAAAATGGGGAATTATATGATAATTGTATGACAGTTTGTATTATTGTATAGCTTTGTAATTGCCTTGACACTACAGTTCCTCCTTAAAATTTTCTCCTTTTTCCTGAAATAAATCTATTTGCAAAGAATATGCTTAATCTCTTTCCTATGCTGCACTTTCTTCTGTGTTTTTAAAACATTTTCTTTGTTTTTTTGCTTGTACTCATCTTTGAACAAAGACTGTACAAGACAAGTTTTATTCCAAAAATAGCATGGATAGATCATTCATGGTTTCTCCTGTTTACCTGGCTGCCATTTTAATTCGTCCTTCAAATTTAAATATAAATTCAGTTACGCTGCACCTGGGCAGGTAGGAAAAGATTTGTGGCCATGAAAAGCTTTATTTCTGCATTTTTTTTCTCTATTTTCTGGGAAAGAATGCACCAAATTTCAGTTCTAGTGTGTTGTGTGAGTTCTAGTGTGTGTGGGTTCGTGGAGGGAGCTAGGAGGAGAAGAGGGGAGTGGGTTGTGTGTAGCCTGGGTTGAAGGCACTAAGGAGTATGCCTTTGATTTTGGATTATTCAGGTATGTTAACTAGATTAGAAGTCAGGTTGGATAAAAGCCTTGGGTCCTATCGGCGTTCAGTGTGCTGAGGCTACATTTTTTTATCCTGTTTCTTGCATAATAACTTTTACCTCTGTGAAAACTGTTCAACCTTGCTTTAAAAGTCTCTAGATTCTGAGGATCCCTTTCCCATTGCCACGTTGGAGAAAATATGTTACTTTTAAGAAGAGCGGCATCAGCAAAGAAACAAACAATAACAATGTACTGAGGAGTGGTTGTCCATTTTCCTGAGTTTGATTAGCTTGGGACAACAACAGTCTACGGCAGAAACCCATTTCCCCCAAAGCTGCCTGTGCTTCCAGCCTATTCTGCAATTACTTACTGTTCGTGAGAAGTGTCAGAATTTGCTCTAATTACTTCCCTGAAAACTGCACATTTTCAGGAAGGGAAGTTGCATATCAATCTGGTGTTTTTCTTCATGCTGATTCAAATTTACTGTATCTAGCAGAGATTCCTGCCAGAAAGTTGTGATACAGAGTAAGTGTCCCTTATCTGAAATGCTTGGAACCTCAGCGTTTCAGAGTTCAGGTTTTCTTTTGGATTTTGAAATATTTGAATACACATAATGAGATATCTTGGGGATGGGACCTGAATCTAAACACAAAATTCATTGATATTTCCATATACACCCCATGACCATGGACTGAAGGTAATTTTATACATTATTCCTAGTAATTTTGTACATGAAACAAATTTGTGTACATTAAATCAGCAAGCAAAGGTGTCACTATCTCAGCCATTCATATGGACAATCTGTGGTTGTTTGGTGTAACTGTCATGATGTGCTCAGAAAAGATACATTGCAGCAGAAGCGGGCTGGCGGGGATCTTTTTTCTCTTGAGGATGCTTGGTAAACTGTATGCTGTGCATCTGTGCTTTGACTGTGACCCATCACATGAGTTCAGGTGTGAAATTTTCCACTCGTGGTGTCATGTCAGTGCTCAAAATTTTCAGATTTTGGAGCATTACGGATTTTGAATTTTTGGATTAGGGATGCTCAACTTGTGTATCATTGGCAGTATTTACTGGTTTTAGAATTGATGAACATTTTCTTTCTCATTTGTATTTACGTTTGGTTATCTCTCAGTTTCTTGGAGGAATCCTTTATAAGAAATTCTCATAAGAAGTAACTTATTTTTTTATTTTATGTAAAAACAAGTGAGTAAAACATCTATAGGACGCTTGATTATTTGAACCCTGAGACAGTTAACATTTCATGTAGCAGTTCTCAAAGTATGTTCTACAGAAGTCAGTTCCAAATCATGTTAACAGCATTTATAGGAGCAAAATTTCCACAGTCAAAAAAATGTTAATAACGGAAGTGAAACAAAATTCAACGTAATTCTTTACTGAAGGACTTTTTTTTCAGATATGGAGCTTGGTTGTTATTTTTTTTTTAAATTTTTTAACCTTTATTTTAGGTTTGGAGTTACATATGAAGATTTGTTACATAGGTAAACAGGTGTCACGGGAGTTTGTTTTACACATTATTTCATCACCCAGCTGTTAATCCAGGACCCAGTAGTCATCTTTTCTGCTCCTCTCCTTCCTCCCACCCTCCACCCTCAAGTAGACCCCAGGTCTGTTGTTTCTTACTGAAGGACTTTTCAACACCATGAGTATGCAAAAGAACATTGTGAACTTACAAGACAGACATAATATGCAGTATTTCCTATAACTTATTTAATTTAGTGCCTTTATTTTTTCTACAAATTATAAGAAAGGAAAAATAAGTTAGTATAACAAACACCAAAGATTACTGGTATAACAGCATCATTTCCTAATTATAGGTGAAGCAGTTAAGAAGAAATAAAAAGTCTTCTAAATGTTAGCCTTGCAAATTTAATTATAAAAGTAATCGCTGCCTCCCTTTTCCTGTATCCATGCAGCAAATATTTGGCCCATGCTTAATTCATGATCCCATAAATGTGTGAAAGGAAATTTTAATACGAGGGAAATGGTATGTTCACCTGTTACTTTATAAGGATATTGTGAGAATTGAATGAAGAATGCATGTAAAGTGCTATAAAAATCCCATTGCTTTACAATGAAACCTATAGACCAACAGTTTTAAAACATGCTGTTGTAATATACGGATGTATTGTGAATCATTGTGAGATATGTTGCAAGTTACTAATATTTCTAAGTTTGTGATATTATATGATTTTATAAAATACAAAATGTAACGTGTTCTAGGTTATGCTTATTATGATGTCATTGTCACTGATTTCTGACATAATCTCTCAAGTGGGAGGAAAAGGGAAAAAGTTTTAACTACTCTGTTGGAAATTGACCTAGGAATGGAATGTCTTTGTTGTTGCTGTTTAACATGTGCTGTGATTTGAACGTGTCCCCCAAAGTTCATTTCTTAGAAACAATCCCAATGCAATGGTGTTGAGAGGTAGGACCTTTAAGATGAAACTAGGCCATGAGGGATCTGCCTTCATGTGTGGTTTAATACCGTTATTTCAGGAGCGTATTCCTGATCATAGGATGTGGTTGGCCTCCTTTCCTCTCTCTCACCTGAGTGCTCTTTTGCTCTCCTGCCATAGGATGATGCAGCAAGAGGGCTCTCACCAGGTGCCAGCCTCTTCATCTTGGACTTCTCAACCTCCAGAACTTTAAGAAAATGTATTTCTGTTTATTAAAAATTTTTCAGTCTCAGATAGTCTGTTATAGAAGCACAGAATGAACTAAGACACCATATGAGCTGTAGCCCATAAAGGTTGTGAATTAAAGCAGCAGAACCCTCCACCTTGAAGCAGCAAACAGTCATAGTTTTGATAAATCAAGAGCAGCCCCCTAATTGCCCAATGTGGTGACTGGTAATATTACTGAGACATGGCTTTGAGTCACATATGTTGTGAGGCTGCATAGTAGGATGTGTCACTTGGCTCTTGGTGGAGAATATGATTTAGGAGAAAATCTGACCCTTATACCAGTAGTCCCGATGAAGGCACTCATTTGGCTACTATATTTTTCTGTGAATAGAATGTGAAAATTTTTAGAAGACAATTTCTGTTTGCATAAGTTCATGTTAACAGAAACCATTAGGCCACATTTTCCACAGAAGGTTTTTTTTGTTTGTTTGTTTTTTGTTTTTTGTTTTTAGGGGGCTAAAGAATTTTGTATATGGGAAAATTTATAAAGTAGCTGAAATGAATGGCCTGTGAGGATGAAATCAGACAATACTGAAAAATAGATGTGAACACACGTATACACACATCCACTGCGGAGATGCCAATCTCAGTTTTTAAAGGCATAAAGGCACACTGACTTTTCTACTTAATTGCATTTTAGCAAACTTTGTGATTAAGGGCAGACTTGTTCTATACTTTGACTAACCTAAGTGCCTCTAGACAGAAAAAGAAGGGCATTGTGCATACATATTAGCAGCCCGTTACATTAAACTGTGACATGGCACAACCCCTTTGTACAGATTTCATTAGAGAATAGTCTCTTGCAGACATCAGAAATACAAAGCCAAGTAGAACTTTGTATGCTAATTCCCCATTGTATGCTAATTCTCCATTGCCCCTTATTTATTTTGATTGGCAGATATTCTCTGATACAGTAAAAATGTCAAAATGATGACAGAATCTTATTGTTTCACACTTTCTCTTTGGAAAACATGTTGCAACAAAGCACCTTTTACCTACATCTACCAAATGCTACTGCTTTGATAGTCAGTTTGACTGGCTATTTGGGAGTGAGCTCTACCAAATGCTACTGCTTTGATAGTCAGTTTGACTGGCTATTTGGGAGTGAGCTCTGCCAATGGCTGCTTCAGCATTTAGCGCATTTTGTTTGAAAAACAACGTTCAGTCATGATATTCAGAATCTCAGGAAGACCCACAGATTCTATTTAACACACAATGTATCTGATAGGACTGTATTCATGGATATGCAAAGCTAACTGCTGTTAATATGTAATGTACATGGGCTTTACAGTTTGTAGAATGTTTTTCTCATACTAACTCTCAATGTTGTTGTGGTAGAAATAATTTGGAGTTACATGGTTGGATGCAGGTATCCCAACTGACTCTTTGACATTAGGCTGGCTGAGGTCATGTTGGAATCTGGGGATTCTGCCAGAGTCTGATTGAGAACACTGACCTCACTGTCAAAACTGCCCCACTGGAGGGTGTTCAGTTGTGACCGGAGTAACTGGAATACTGAATCCCTCTCATTCCTAACTCTGGAGGTATGCACACCAAGTGATACCGTCCTACAAGTGGAGGCACAAAAAGTGAGATTCGCAGCATGGTTGGAAAGGTGGTGCCAGGCTGTCAGTCTTTCCTAGAGAGCTAAACCTTGAGAGCAGGACCCTCGTCCTATGGTACCAACGCAAAAAGAAAGGGACTGACCTACATGTGGTCTCTGGACTCAGGCACACGACCCAGATTTCAGAAAAGTCTTCAAATCTTAGCGGGAAATGAAGTGTTAGGCAGACAATGGAGTGGGAGTCAGCATTTCAGGAGAAAATCAGATCCTGTGCTTAGATGATCAGTCACCAGGGCTTGGCGATGGCAAAGTACTTCCTGGCATCATTGTGTGAGTATTCGGTCTAGGTAGTAATGGTAGAGGCCTATAGGCAATGACAAGACCTGATCCAGTTAAAGGACAGAGGCTGCACATTAGGATTCCCCCAGGAGATTTTAGGGTTAAGAAGTGTGTCACTGAAATACTTCATTCTGTTTGCTACTCTGCAGAAGAATAGACAGAAGAATTAGGGAAAACAATAAGTTGTTGATACACATTTGTTGTAATAATGAAAATGTTATTATGTAGTACCTTCATTGTTTTGATGCCCTGTTTGTTTGTCGTTTGTTATACTTTGGAATATATGTTATACTTTGCACTGTTTGTGAGTCCCAGGATGTTTTCTCAATTTCCGTTTTACTTTCTAGAGTTTAATTTTAAATTTTGCACTTTTTAAAATATATGATTTGTTTCTAACGAATTTTGCGTTATCTGCTTGTTTTGCCAGGTTGTTTCCAACCGTGTTATCTACTATTGTGGCAATAAACACGAGTCAAGAGTTGAATAAAAAGAATTCTTTTATCATCATCATCACCATCATCCTCAAGCACTGTCATCACCATACCACAATGGGTATCATATCTTAAAAATAAGAAGACTTTCATATTCTACAGGAAGTAATTTCAATGTAGATCGTAGCTTTTTATTTTATTTAAACATTTTTAGCATTACTAATATGAAAATTATATTTTATTCAACCACCAGAGGGAGCTCCCAAATATATGGATTCTAAAAGGGAAGGAGTAAAGTAATTAAGTAGGCAGCTTTGTATGTTTTATGGTTGAAAATCAAAGATTTAATCAGCTGTGTGTCATGGTTTTGTGGGATCACATGTTGGGTCTTCGTATATCAAATGCTTAAAATTTTATCCTACTATAGACGCCACATCATTTTAATTAATAGCTATGAAATAATAATCTTGTTTTTATGTTTTTTTAAAGTTTGAGTAATTGTGTTATTTTAACTTTATGTTTTAATTTTGGACAATATTGATTGACAGCATGCTTTGCAAATATAATTATACTTCACGACTTCCTCTCTTAGGCCCCAATTTTTCTTAAGTTGTGTTTTTATATTGTCCAATTTATAAAACTTATATTCTTTTTTGTAACCACAAATTCAATATTGACACATCTCCTTTTCATATTTATTTGTTTTGATGTATTGCTTGACTTGCTAAATTTTATTGTCAAATAGTTTATTTGAGAAGGGTCTTTGGGTTCTAGAATCCTTGATATCTTTCATGTTTGAGAATGACTGCTTGTTGCTTTACACATGTATGACATATAGAGTGGGTATAATATTGTGAGGTCATATTTTCTTTCTCTCATCTATGATTTAATATTCCCCCTAGGAAAATCAAGTCTTCCAATTTCTTTTTTCACTAATATTATGTGGGTGTGGAAGGGGAAGGAAGGAAATTATCCAACTGTTTCCTGCAGGCAGAGCAAGTCCCTACAGAGCAGGCTGCGCTCAGTGATGATGAGTTTTGTATCTCCCAGAACATCCCACCTCTTAAATGTCTAGCATCTTGTAAGTATCCTTCCCATTCATGTTTCTTCATAGCTTACTGAGTTCTGTCTCTCCTCTTTTAAATGGCTTTGTTGAGATATAATTGATAAATAAAAAACTGCACGTTTGATGTGTGCAGTTTGATGTATTTGGACGTATGTATACATTGGCAATACTATCACCACAATCAAGATAATAAACATATCCATTATCTCCAAAAGTTTCCGTGTGTCCCCTCAACCGCTTCCTTTTTTGTTTGGTAAAAGCACTTAGCAGGATGATCTGGGGAGGAGCAGTCCCTGGGATCACTGTGTTTATCTGTTGTCTCTGTATCCCACTTTAAAGCATCTGAAAGTTTTCTCACACAGTAATGTAATCAACCCCATTTTGTGGCTGTGGAAATTGTCAGGCACAAAGGTTAAGCAAATTACCCAAGGCCATGGAGCAGATGAGTGAGAGACCTGGGAGTGGATCCAGGACTCATAACTGCTCAGTTGATATATTGCCTTCCATTGCTTGACAAGGCTGCAAGCTGTCCTGCTTCTTCCCAACACACTTGACTAAAGTCAGGTATTTAAATTTCCATTTCTAAGCTGAAGTCAGCAGTATTTCCATAACTAGGATGTTGTCACAACAGAAAAAATGAATTATAAGCAATGAATAGAGGTGAAATATATTCATTCAGAGTCAGTGTTAACACATTCCATCTTTTTTCACTTCCTTTAACCTCTTATTTTCTCCAGGCTGCTTACAAACGTATTCAATGTGTTAACAAAAAAATGTAGTAAACACATTGCCAGAATATCAGCATTGGGAACAAAGAAAAACACTTTCTATTTGGTGTTAGCATAACTGTGCATTTTAACTAGATGTATATCTCCCTGTGGATAATTAACATGCTATTTGTAAATAAAATAAAATATTAAATATATGAAGTCACCATTCTGACTTATGTTTTTCTACAGAGCACAACCACTCTCTAACAAATATGTATCTGACAGATTGATAAATTATGGTCTCTGCCAGGTCAAATGAGCTCAGTTCCCTTCAAACCTTAAAAGCCTAAGCAATAATGTGGTCTCCCAGACACAAAGAGGAAACAGCAAGCCGCTCTACTCCATCGTGATTGTTTCCTGGGCAAGCGTGTTTCCCAGCTGCAATCACAGATGCCCCAAAACGATGCCAGTGTCAGCCCCTGCCATGCTGTAGCTCCCTTCAGGGAGCATCTCAACTGCTGTTTTCCCCTCCCCTAGTCCTGCACTGAACCTGCCACACCTTCTAAGAAAACCAGAGGGTTGGCTCAGTGCTGAACTGCAGGGGCTCTCACACACACTGTAACCTGCAGGAACATAGGCATTTGACTGCTGCCTCCTCAGCTTACCACAGGGGGCAGACACTGACTGAAAAGAGGTCCAAGAAATAAATTCCTAAGGAAAAGCAGGGAGATACAAAAATGCAAAATATAAATGAATCAAATAAAATTTAAAACATGTATTCTGGTGCCGCTTTTAATAGTGCATATCACGAGATGGGGTTTATTTCACTTATTTACAAATAAACAACTCTTCATTGTTGCTGAAGATGTATGAATATAAGATTTAAAGCTAGGGTGATTTAAAATTTTTCTGCAGAAAACAACTTATGGTTAGTGTTCTCTTTTTTACATTTTGTATTTCAAATTCAATAATTCTATGAATATGTTCCATTCAAATGTCCCAGCTTTGTTATGATCCCCCAAATGAATAATGCATGTCTTAGAAAGTATCTTTTCCAAAGGAGAAAGCACTATGAACATTCATTTTAACTTCCTTTATCAGTCAATGATTTTTACCCTTCACTATACATTTTAAAAGACCTGACAAAGGTTCATAAAACATTGTTATTCTTTATTAGTAGAGCTACAGGCAAAATTCAAAATTCTCAAATCTGTGGGAAAGATTATGAAGAAATATTATGACCGGTTATCAATCTGCACAGACTTGCCTATGTTATCCTAACATTGTTTTTAGCATGGTGAAGACAAGGATAAACCATGAAGCCTACCTGCTGGGATCTGAAATCCTGCTTCACCACTTCCTGTCTTGAGCATGTTACTCAATTTTTCTGTACCTCAGTTTTCTCTTGTCTAAAATAGAGATAATACTACTACTTCTGTTGTCATGAAGACCAAATGAGTTACTATTTATAAATTATGCCCACTAATTAAAAAATAGAACAGTGCCCGAAGGTTTTATTTTTAAATAAAATAAAACATATATTTTTTTACAGCATCACTATGCTCCAGGTCAATATTTCCATATTAGTGATCGGGTCTCTTTTCCTTACCTATCCGGAATGCTTGTGTTAGAGTTCCATTTGACAGTGAAAGGCATTAGGAAGCTATCTGGGTCGATTTTCTCATCTAGAAAATGGTGATGATGATCTTGTCTTGGAGATCTAATGTGAAATGGAGTGAGGTTGCATAAATGAAGTCTTTAACAAAGGATCTTACTGGTACAAGGCACTCAATAAATGCTCACTGATAAATAGAAGTAACTATGTGCAAAGTCATCATATAAGCTCAAGATTCAAGAAGATAAAATGACTAACATGGAAACAAAACAATTGTTTATTGAAAGGGTCGGATTGTTTTATCCTTTTATTATCAGATTCAAATATTTTCAATTCATACTTTCTAAAGGGACTATTCAGAGAGAATTTCTGAAAAATTTCATCCCTCCAGGGTTTTATAGACATTTCTCGACTTAAATACAATAAAAATAACAATAAATTTCTACTTACTGGGAAAGTCTTGTCGAAATATTGTTAAGGTTTACTTAGAGGTAAACAAAAGAGATTGAGCTACTTTTTTGTTTCTTGCTTATTTGTGTTACTCAGTGGTGAAGAATAAAACTTATCGTTTCCTTTGTGAGAATGATTAAGGAAAATGAAAAACATTTGTCTAAGCACAAGTCAATTGCTAAAAGCAGGTAAAAGCATTTGGTGTGGAGTAGGCACCATCTCAATTTTAGTAAACTGGATTTTAGTATCAGATGACTGGAAATGAGCCTGAAAAACCTCCCCTCATACATTATGGCATATTCAGTTAACGCCTTTGCAAATACTTATTGCTGCTGCATAAAATTTTAGATACCCATAGGCAAATCCAGATAATTGAAAATTGCCTTAGTTCTGGTTAAAAAAAAAAAAAAAAAAGTGTCATATTAGAACTGAGGGCTTGGTGGATGGCGAAACAGGTTGGACTTAAGAATGTAAGTTCTTAGGAACATATTAAGTCCACTGAGTTATGACAAAGTGTCTGGGAAATCCCCTGCAGTGGGCACTGGGTGGGAAATCCCCTGCAGTGGGCACTTGGTAGGAAATGAGCAGGCTCTGATGAAAGCTACAGCCAATGAGCAAGAAGTGCATGGAGAACAAGAAGCTGAGAAATACCGGCCAGGCAGGGCTAATCTCAGGGCAGTCCCTCTAGCAGCAGATAGAAACCATACTATCACAGAATTTTGAGTTTATGGAAAGTACCCTAACACCCAGGAAGACTGTAAGGACAAGACAGAACAAAGACCTGCTAGGAAAGATATAGCCTTACTAGAGCATGATTCAGTTACTAAAATTGAGTTACAAGACAATAGTGTAAAATTGAAGGTTAAGACATAACACAAGAACAGGATTTAAAATGTATCTGCTTAAGGAAAAGATAGGTTTTAAAATCTAGGTTAAAGCCGGACCCGCAGGTGATAGCCTTACTGTGCAGCATAATTAACACTACCGTCACCAATATCTTATCACAAATAAATGTGTGAGTTTCATAGAATGGCTTCCTTTAATGTCCTTCAGAAAGGCAGATGGCATAGAAAACCAAAGTGTAGTTCAGCAAAAGTCAAAACAGACCCATTCGGAAGGTATTCCATGGATCTGTGTGATCTGCTTTTATGCTAAGGAGTTTTTGCTTTGTGCTACTAGTGCAAGACTAGAGCCTGGGCTATGCATCTCCTTTTATGAAGAGCAAAAGTTGGATTCATAAGTATACATGAATATGGAAGACTGGGGATGGGGAATAAAATAGTTTTCATTACCTAAACTAGGAAGTGAAAGATGGAGGCAAAGTAGACTTGTAGTTTTCAAGGGGCAGACAACTTGGATTGCTTTTCTCTTTGTTGAACGTATTATTCTGGGTGTCACCAGTAGAATTAGAGGGCTGATGAAATTCCTTCTAGCATAGACAGTTTTCAAATTAAGCACAGAGTTAAGAGCATAAAGGATGACATAGGTGGGCCCGCCCCAGTGGCACCACGCCTTCTCTCTGGCGTGGGCAGCTATGCGTATAGTAAAAGCCTCATCCTGTGAAGGCTTGTTTGTTTTGCAAGAGAAGACAACAGAAGAAATGGAAGAGAGGCAAAGGCTGGTATGCAGGGTTCTGATACCCTCACTGTTTCCCTCAAGACAATTGGATCTCTGATCTGATAGTTTTAAAATAACATTAAAATACAAAATTATTTAAACGCTGACATCAGAATTGTCCTTTCATTACTAAATGTACCACGGAAAAAAATAGAATAGTGTTTTTCGAGAGAAAATGTTACCACTGAAAAACCCTATACCCAGCCAAATTATTGGTCTTGTGCTTTGGCAACAGAAAGTTCTTTTATCACATGACGATTCTCAGAAAATACGCTGTCCACATTCACTTTTGAAAAAAATATTTCACCAAACACGAGATTAAAATAGATATCACAAAAATGAGGAAGCTATAGTATACAGCTGGTAAGCATTGAAGCTATTTGAACATTGTTGTATTTAATCAACAGCTATAAAAATTCATGTAAATATAAAAACAATTATAAACAAAAAGATACATTGTATACATTAATATTGAATTGAACCTAATAATCCAGAATATTGTTTATTAAAACTAACAAGTGGGTTTGGGTTGGTGGCTTGGGTAGAGGAAGTAAAGCATGCTTCATTTCTCATCTATCACAGGAGGAAGTCAATAGATAACACTTCTGTACTGATGTAGAAATTTTTAAATGTATATATTACAGTATACTTTTTAAATATTAAATTTTTAAGTAATCAGTAGAAACATAAAACACGATAGCTTCTAAACTGCTATAGAAATTAAGCAAACAAAATATCCATATAGGGAAAAACCAGTCAAAGGAAACAGAGAGAAACCACAAAATAAACCGTGTATGAAATACAGTGATATTCATGTGATTAAATATTTCAGATACAACCATAAATTTAAAGATTAAACTCACTATTAAATTACAAAAGTTAAAATGTGGCAACTCCAATGTATCTAAATATGCATTATACACAAGAGTTACCCCAAAACAAAAATAACCAAAAAGTAAACAATAAAAGGATGGACAAAGGTATATTCAGCAAACAAGAACTAAATAAAGGAGTGAGACTATTAATATTCATTAAACATAATTCCAAAACAAAACCAGCAAAGGGAAGAAAGATAAAAGTTACTATCCACACTGAAGGTATAATAGAATCAAACTCCAAGGAGCAAATAACATGGTTTTGACATATACAGAACAGAAACTGCTAGAGAAGAAGGAAAAAAAGTAAAACAATGCAATCATTTCAGGACATGTTATCACCACTTTGAATTTTTGACAGGTGATTAGACATAAAATAAGTAAGCATACATAATATAATAGATTTAATTATTAGAATGACAATTGACATTTCTTTCTTTAAAAAGGTTTCATCCTTTTCATTTTTCTTAAAATGTTTATCAAATTGATGATACAGTAGTAAGGAAACGGAAAAAGTTCCCTTGTGCCCTTCTCAGGGTGTGCGACAGGGGAACTGGCTCACTTCCTCAGTGCCCCACTGCTCAAACCTCTAGGGGAGTGTACAGACGGGCAGGCTGTGGGGCTCCGACCTCATGGCAGTGTGCAAGGGTGAATGTTTATAGCTCCTCAAGCCCCATTGGGCGTGTGTTACAGGGTGCTCTTTTAGTTTTGCTGTCTATGGGCTTGTGTTAACCAGCTCAATTACACCCTTTACCTCGTCGCAAGGACAGAGGGCTTTCTATATGCTGGGTTCTTGCTTTGGTGTACTAGAAGAATCGGATCATACCTGGGCTAGGAGAATTAAGTGTAAGGTTTTAGTGAGCGGAAGTAGCTCTCAGCAGATGGGGGAGCCATTGGGAGATGATTTTCCCCTGGAGGCCTCTCTGAGGGCTGGACTCTCCTTTGACTACACCGGCCAAACTCCGCATAGTTCCCCCTGTTGATGGCCTGCTTGCCTTCCAGTGTCTGTAGTGTGCTCTTCTGCTGGTGTGCGCCCCTCCAACGTCCAGCCGCCTGTGTCTTCTTCTGCCTATGGATCTGCCCCACGACGTCCAGCTGCTTGTGTGTCTGCCCACTGGGATCTCGGGTTATATTTATAGGCCCAGGATGGGGTGTGGCGGGCCAGGCTGGTCTTGGAAAATTCAGCGTCCAGTTTGAAGGCAGGAGTGCCTGCCCTCACCTAGGTCCTAGCTGCAGACCACGCTCTCCTCTAGCCAGCACTTCCCTTCTCCCCTTCTGTATCATTTAAACGCACCACCCTCTTCCCTTCCCAGCACTCCTGTATCAGTAGGCCACACAAGAAATCCCAATAAATTCCCCAATTTGGGAAATGTGCAGGTCATAGTTTAGAATAACGCTTGAATAAAACTCAAAATCAAACAATAATACTCACAACTTCTTAGAAATTAAAAGTTATCCTCTAAGGAACTCTTGAATCAAAGATGAACTTAAAATTAAAATTGCAGGGTTGCTTTTTCTGGCGATAATGCAGAATACATGTCTGGAAAAGCCTGACTACAATGCACATTTCTATGTGGATAAAGTAAAACCATTATTTTTTCAGTGTGTTCGCTATAATGTAAGGGGATCTTTGTGAGTTAAAAAAAAAAAAAAACACAAAAAACAAAACAAAACAAAAAAACAGAGTTAGCAAACTGATTGGGAAATAGAACTGAAATCTATAACTACCCAGCAGAATAGTTTCAGAAACACAGGAAGCTTTCCCAGGGGAACAGGCCTTGGACCTAGGCAAAAAGAGAGGTTGAAAATGAAGCTCTTGAAGAAAGTTGAAAATTAAAAGGGCTAAAATATTAATAGAAGAGTAGATGGAAAAAAGCCAAGCAAAACAAACAAAAACAACAAAAGAAAAACCTTTTAGGAAGAAAGGTAGAATACAAAAATACTTATTTGTTTTGATTACTACTTTCAGTGGGTGAACAATAAAATGATTCTGGGAGTGTGTAACCACATTGGTTTGGTGTTCCAATTTGAACTATTTCTGTGGATTAGGGAAACGCAAGTTGAGACATGAACTTAAGTTCTTCCAAAAGCAAATAGAATTATAGCATGCATAGCAAAAGAAAAACAGAAAGAAAGAACAAAATAAACATCATGAAATAAGATGCTGAATTACATTAGAAGGAAAATGTAAATCTTCTGAAAAGAGTTGTAGCCTTTTCTAGGCCTGGTGGAAATTCCACAGAAAAGTTATACTGGATATAAATTCACAATCAAAATTAAAACACATACACAAAATTAGCCCACTGAATGAGAACAACTGCAATGGAAAATATGAAAAATAAGAATATGCAATAAAAACATTTTATAAAGAAACCAAAAACAACTTGCAATGAAAAATATAATTGAACATTTATCTAATAGGACATTTAGAAAAAAAAAATTGAGACAAGGGGAGAGAGGATCTTTTTAAATAGATAAAGCCTGAGATTTTTCCTAATCAATCAAAGGCATTAATCTTTGTATTAAAGAAGCATAAATGACTCTTTTTTAACTTTTAAGTTCAGAGGTACAAGTACAGATTTGTTACGTAGTTAAACTTGTGTTATGGGAGTTTGTTGTACGGATTATTTCATGACCCAGAAATTTAGCCTCATACCCATTAGTTACTTTACCTGATCCTCTCCCTTCTCCTACCCTCATCTCTTTGAAAAGCCTCAGTGTGTGTTGCTGTCTGCTATGTGTACATGTGTTCTCATCATTTAGTTCCCACTTATAAGTGAGAACATGCAGTATTTGATTTTCTGTTCCTGTGTTAATTTGCTAAGGATAATGGCCCCTAGTTCCATCCATAGACGAAACCTAAATAAGTCTTAAACAGATATAACAAAGATGAAATCTATACAGAAATTCATCATTGTTTTCTAACAGATCACCAAAAGTAGAGAGATGTCTAAAAAGCCACAGAAAAAATGAGCCTACACATGTATAAAATTGACAGCAAATTTCTTAACAATAGAAGCCAGAAGACAATAGAGGAATCTTTCTAAGTGTTGAGAGAAAATAATCTGGCACTTTTATATTTTTTCAAGAATGATGGTGAAAAACATTAGAGCAAATAAAGACTCAATTTATCTCTAATAGACACTCACTAAAATACCTTGAAAAGGATGTACTTCAAAACGAAAGAATATTATCCTAGGAAGACTATAAGATGCAATATCAAATGGAGAAAAAAGAACCTCACATGCTAAAGAATATAAAATATAACAAGTATAAATAAACGTATAGGACATATATTGAACATATAAAACAATAATGTCTAATTTTGTGTTAAATAAGTCAGATATAAAATGCTGCACAACAGTATCATGAAAGATGAGTTGCAGTTGATCGGAGTTAAAGTATTGTAAGGTCTCTTTTGTTGTTCGAAAGAGTAGAAAAAGAAAATACTAATTTCATTTTCATATTAAAATTTTCAGGAAAACCATTAGAAAAATAGAAATAGGGTGCATAAATTATGAAAGAAGAGAGAAATGAAGAGAAATTAACCTTAGACAAATGTATATGGAAATAAAATATGCTATAAAAGCAGGACAAACAGCAAACACAAAATAAAACGGTAGAAAGATTCCAAATATATCAATAATCACAATAAATATAAATGGATGATTCTCACCACTGAAAAAAGATTTACAGATTATGCTAAAAATTATCAGCTATATGCAAGTTAAACCCAATAACTTAAGGTTCCAAAAAAGATGATAAAAAGTAAAAGTACCCAGAAGAGATTAACCAAAAGAACTTAATATTGACATATTAATATCAACAAATTACATTTAAGCCAAAAAGTAGAAATAAAGAGAACTACCACTTAAATATTAAATGCTGAGTAAATCACGTTACCATGTATTTTGGCCAGTTCCCTGTGTACTACTGGCAGTTTACGTGCCTTGCTTATTTTCTCTTGTTGTTTGTCCTTCTTTTATAAATTGTTGAAATTCATTTTTCTAATCTAGACATTAACCATTTATAGTTAAATGCATTGCAAATGTTTTCTCCTAGTATGTGTTTGTCTTTTCAAACATTTGTATTGTGTTTGGGATTGGTTCAGTTTTCTTTTCAACTAAGCTTGAATGCAGTGCTCAGATCCTTACTGAAAGGAAATGGTATCCAAATAAGTCATGATATGCAGGACATATTATTGTCAAACTTTTCATATTCAGTTGATGGTGGTGAAGTGCTCAGTGAAGCAAGTGTGTGGCGCACTTGAAGCCTGCTGTGTTTAACTCTTGTGACTGCAATAATTACTAAAAACATTGTGGCATGAGATGGTTGCTCCTCAGTGCAAGGAAGCACTTTTAGAAATAAAATATCTCACATCTTTAAACTTTCAGGTGATGGGACTCTCAGACAGGTCCCATTAGTAGAAACAGATAATTCCTATGGAAAATCTAAATTTATCTCTTGTTTCTTTACGTGCTATGATAATATCTCTGAAAAAAAAAAAAAAGAAACTAAAATTAATCGTATGGATTGCCGAGGGTGAGTTTGCACCTTCATTAAAGTGACTCGTGAAGTTAGGGCATTGATTGAGAAGGAGTAGGACCCTGAGATTTGGAATAGAGATATTTGGGAAGACTTGGATGATATTAAGCATTGAATTGGATCATTCTGAATTTTCTTTGCTAGTGGAAGCAGCCCTTTTTCCTGTGTTTAGCATCTTATGATTAGTGTCAATTTTCAGCATGCCCCAGGAGGTTATGTACAAAGTGACTTGGAAGGAAGTAAATTGTACTCCAAAATGAA
Organism: Theropithecus gelada; assembly: GCF_003255815.1. NCBI lineage: Eukaryota > Metazoa > Chordata > Mammalia > Primates > Cercopithecidae > Theropithecus > Theropithecus gelada. Next base: position 81,097,620 of record NC_037676.1, read on the forward strand.
TTGCAAAATGTATACAAATGGGTAAGGCCAAATATATTGACACAGGTACATCTAACAGAGTCTGAATTTCATGAGCTAGTTTGTCAGTTGAAAGAGGCTCTAACATTTTACCTGAGTGTGATGTTGAGACACAAGAACTTCCTTCATGTAATATAGAGGAATTAATCCAAAGGTTTAGAAAAATAGGCAAACTGAAATGGCTTTATCACATGCAACTAGTTCTTCCCACAGTTTGTTTTTTCCTGAAGGGGCCCAAAGGGCGCCCCCTTCATTAAGTTATTGAGAAACTTCATTAGTTAGGGGAATGTCCATCTTCTTGAAATATGGGGATGCCCTCTATAGGTCAGGTATAATGTTGGGAGATGCCATCATTCAGTTGAGCTTTCCATAAAGATAATGCAACATTTAACCGCCAGAGGCTAGGTGGGCACATTAAGTATAATGTGCTCTGGGGTTGAAGTTTTTATCCACAGAGATCTCTATCAGGTCAATCACATGTGCCTAAAATAAAGTAAATGTTCCACCCAGTAAAACATTATTTGATATACATAATAAGAAAACTTTCAGGATAAAGGTCAAATCCATGATTTGAGTCACTGCAATGAAGAACCACATCCTTTCCCCTAATTCTAGACTTAAGTCAGTTTACAGAACTCAAGCCTCTTAACTGAAGGAGAGTTTTGCTCTACTGCCATAGGAATCTGCCATTTCTCTTCCTCTGACCTTGTCAAAAGTGACATGAGGACAATTATTAGGGTGATTTTGCATTGGAGAAGATGGCATAGCCACACTTTTGGGGACTGACATAAGTTTTGGGGTACTCACAATACCAATGTGCAATTATAATAGATAAGAAATGAAGGTGTGTACCAAGGATGAATCACCCAGTGTCCAGTAAGTCCATGGACCCACTCTGCGTTGGTCTCTATACCCTAAATGTATAATTAAAATGGACCTACTTGGCACTGACATTGGCAGTATCCTCAGACTGGCTCTCTAAGCCAGGGAGTGAGGGTTATTAGTACAGAAAGGATAAATGAAAGCTGCCAGAACTTCCCCTCCCTGCCAGCTCTCACAGGCAGAATATTGAACCCCCAAATAACATTGTACTCTTGGAAATTGCAGAAATAACTGTAGCCCATGAAAGACCTCAAAGATGCAGGGCAGTGATGCTGTTCACATCCTCTTTGATATCTTCCTATTGGCCTATATAAAATGTGATGGTTCTTTGAAAAGGACTACATTATTTTAAACCACATCAGGAGATAATCACAATTGCGCTCCTTTTCCAAATGCAGATTTTTTTTTTCTAAGCTTTTCCTTAGAAATTCTGATCAGCCACGATTTTGAAGAATCTGTTTTGGATGGAGTGGACTTAATATATTATGGGAGTGGATCTAAGAAGTTCAAGGCTTGGACTGAAGTGGACAATTTGGGTATTCTACAAAGACCCCTTTAATATTTTTTATTTACTATTTTTATGTGCCGTGGCTTTAGTGTGTTTTTGCCTCTAAAAGTTAGCATTTGTAGCACTTGTTTTTGTGTAACAGCCTTCAGGTTACTGATGCCTACTTTGCTTGAATGGACATCCAGAATTGGTTGGGGATGTGTACTTTGTGGGTACATCCATTTATCATTGATTGACACATATTGAGGTAGGACAGTTCTAGCTTCCTTGCCATGACTCTCAGCTGACACTCCACAGTTCCCTGCAGGATCAAGAGGAAGTTATCTTTTGCAGGTCTGAGATTCTACCCTTGCTTGTCTTTGACCCGTTCCCTTCCTTCCTTTTCCCCACTCCTTTACTGGTTTTACCCAGGAACAATTTCTTAATAAATTACTTGCACATGAATCCTTGCTCAGCATCTGCTTTTGGGGGAAAGAGCCTAAGACATAAGCAATGGCCTGTTAGAAGATGTGATGGAAATTTATTTTATTAATAATAAATTGCAGCAAAAATGTAAAATACTTGTGAATAATAGAAAGTAATCTACAAAATATTAATGAGCAACATTAAAAGAAAGGTTGAAAATGGACAAGCTAGGTACTTATGTAGAATGATTAATTATCACATAACTATTTTCTCCTAAATGTATATTTATATTTTTCTAATTTTTAATTTTTATGTGCACATAATAGGTTTATATATTTATGGGGTACATGAGATGTTTTGGTACAAGTGATAATTGTATCATGGAAAATTCAATATCCATCCACTAAATCATTTATTCTTTGTCCTATAAACAATCCAATTATACTTTTTTAGTTATTTTAAAATGTACAATTAAATTATTATTAACTATAGCCCCACTGTTGTGTTATCAATTAGTAGGTCTTACTCACTCTTTCTATTTTTTTGTATCCCTTAACCATCTCCACCTCTTCCCACCCATCTCTCCACTACCTTTCCCAGTCTCTGGTAACCATTCTTTTACTCTGTATCTCTATGAGTACAATTGTTTTGATTTTTAGATCCCACAAATAAGTGAGAACATATGATGTTTGTCTTTCTGTGCCTGGCTTTTTTTACTTAATATAATCACCTCCAGTTCCATTCATGTTGTTGCAAAACAAAACAAAACAAAACAAAAAACGGATCTCATTATTTTTTATGAATGAATAGTGCTCCACTGTGTATATGTACCACATTTTCTTTAGCCATTCATCTGTTGATGGACACTTAGGTTGCTTCCAAATATTAGCAACTATGAATACTGCTGTAACAAACATGGGAGTGCAGATATCACCTTGATATACTGACTTCCTTTCTTTTGGGTATATATCCAGCAGTGGAATTGCTGTTGGAAGCTCTATTTTTAGTTTTTTGAGGCACCTCCAAATTGTTATCCACAGTGGTTGTACTAATTTATCTTTCCACCAACAATGTACAAGGGTTCCTTTTTCCCCACTTCCTTGCCAGCATTTGTAATTGCCTGTCTTTTGGATGAAAGCCATTTTAACTGGGGTGAGATGATATCTCATGTAGTTTTGATTTTCATTTATTTCATGATCAATGATGTTGAGAAGCTTTTCATATGCCTGTTTGTCATTTATATGTCTTCTTTCAAGAAATGTCTATTCAAATCTTTTGCCCATTTTTTGATTGGATTATTAGGTTTTTTTCCCTATAGAGTTGTTTGAGCTCCTTTATATATTGTGGTTATTAATCCTTTGTCAGTTGGGTAGTTTGCAAACAATTTTTCCCATTCTGTAGGTTGTCTTTTCAGTTTCTTAGCTGTTTCCTTTGCTGTGCAGAAGCTTTTTAATTTGTTGTGATACTATTTGTCCGTTTTTTGTTTTTTTTTTTTTTGCTTTGGCTACCTTTGCTCGTGGGGTATTACTCTAGAAATTTTTGCCCCGACCATTTCTCGGAGAATTTCCCCAGTGTTTTCTTATAGTAGCTTCATAGTTTGAGGTCTCAGATTTAAGTCTTTAATCCATTTTGATTTGACTTTTGTATTAAAAAAAATGATGATGAGAGATAGAGGTCTAGTTTCATTCTTCTGCACATGGATATTCAGTTTTCTCATCACTATTTATTGAAGAGGCTATTTTTTCCCTAGTGTATGTTCTTGGCACTTTTGTTGAAAATGAGTTCACTGTAGTTGTCCAGATTTACTGTTGGGTTCTCTATTCTGTTCTATTGGTCTATGTGTCTGTTTTTATGCCATATTCTGCTGTTTTGATTACTATATCTCTGTAGTATAATTTGAAATAAGGTAATATGATTCCTCCACTTTTGCTCTTTTTGTTTAAGATAGCTTTGCTTATTCTGAGTCTTTTGTGATTTCATGTAAATTTTAGAATTTTTTTCTATTTCTGTGAAGAATGCCATTATTATTTTGATATGGTTTGTCTTGAATCTGTAGATTGCTTTGGGTAATGTGGACATTTTAATAATACTGATTCTTTCAATCCATTAACATGGAATATCTTTTCATTTTTTAGTGTCCTCTTCAATTATTTTCATTAGTGTTTAATAGTTTTCATTGTAGAGATCTTTCACTTCTTTGTTTAAGTTAATTTCTAGGTATTTAACTTCATTTGTTGCTACTGTAAATTGAATTACTTTTTAAATTTCTTTTCCAGATTGTTCACTGTTGGTATATAGAAATGCTACTGATTTTTGTATGTTGCTTTTGTATTCTGCAACTTTTACTGAATTCATAAGTTCTAACAGTTGTTTGGTGGAGTGTTTAGGAAAAACTTTAAGTCTCCATCAAATTTATGTTTTTCAAATAGAAGGTTATGTTATCTGCAAACAAGGATAATTTGACTTCTTTCTTTCCAGTTTGGGTGTCCTTGATTTTTTTTCCCTTGTCTGATTGCTCTAGCTAGGATTTCCAATATATTGAATAACAGTGGTGACAGTGGGCCTCCTTATCTTCTTCCAGATCTTAGAGGAAAGACATAGATTTTCCCCAGTCAGGAGGATTCTAGCTGTAGGTCTATCATATATAACTTTTATTATGTTGAGTTATGTTACTTCTATATCCAGTTTTTAAAGTTTTTACCATGAAGAGGTGTTGAACTGTATCAATGCTTTTGCGGCATCGGTTGAAATGAACATACGGATCTTGTCCTTCATTCTGTTGAGATGATGTATCACATTGATTAATTTGCATATGTTAAACCAGCCTTGCATCCCTCAGATTAATCCCACTTGGCTATGATGAATGATCTTTTTAATGTATTGTTAAATTCAGTTCGCTAGTACATTTTTGTGGATTTTTCATCAATATTCATCAGAGATATTGGCTTATAGTTCCCTTTTTGGATATTTTTGTTTGTTTGTTTTGGCATCAGGGTAATACTGTCCTCATAAAATGAGTTTGGAAGTATTTCCTATTCCTCTTTTTTTTGGGAAAAGTTTAAGTAGAATTGATATTAGTTATTCTTTAAATGTTTGATGGAATTCAGCAGTGAAAACATTAGGTTCCAGGTTTTTTTTCTTTTGATACTTTTTACTACAGCTTTGATTTTTTTCACTTCTTGTTGGTCTGTTTAGGTTTTGGATTTCTTCATGGTTCAGTCTCGATAGGTTGTATGTTTCTAGGAATGTATCCATTTCTTCTAGGTTTTCCAATTTATTGATACATGGTAGCTCATAATAGCCACAAATGACCATTTAAATTCCGGGGGTATTAGTTGTAATATTCCCTTTTTTTATCTCTGAGTTAACTTACTTGAATCTTCTCTCTTTCTTTCTTAGTCTGGCTAAAGGTTTATTTATCTTTTCAAAAAACCAAATTTTTGTTTCATTGATTTTTTTTTTTTTTGAGACGGAGTCTCGCTCTGTCACCCAGGCTGGAGTGCAATGGCCAGATCTCAGTTTCACTGATTTTTTGTATTGTTTTTGTCATTTTAAATTCATGTATTTCTGCTCTGATCCTTATTATTTCTTCTCTTGTGCAAATTTTGTGTTTGATTTGCTCTTGCTTTTCTAGTTGTTTAGGATGCATATTAGATTATTTACTTGAAACTTTTCTTCTTTTTTATGTAGGCACTTATAACTGTAAATTTCCCAATTACTATTGCTTTTGCTATATTCTATCGGTTTGGGTATGTTGTGTTTCCATTATCATTTGTTTCAAGAAAGTGTTCAATTTTCTTCTTCACTTCTTCATTGATTCACTGGTCATTCAGTAGCGTATTGTTTAATTTCCATGCATCTGTATGCTTTTCAAAATACCTTTAGTTGTAGACTTTTGGTTTCATTCCATTGTGTTCAGAGATGATGCTTAATATTATTTCAGTTTTTTCAAATGTTTTAAGACTTCCTTTAGTACCTAATATATGGTCTATCCTTAGTATTAAAGAAGGATCCATGTGTTGAGAAGAAAACTGTGTATTCTGCAGCCTGTAGAAGAAGTGTTCTGTAACTATTTACTAGATCCATGTGTTTTATAGTGCAGATTAAATCTAACATTTCTTTGTTGATTTTCCATCTGGGAGATCTGTTCAATGCTGAAAGTTGGAATGGTAAGTCTCCAGCTATTATTGTATTTGGCCTAGCTCTCTCTTTAGCTTTAATAATATTTTCTTAATATATCTGGGTGCTCCACTATTGGGTACATATGTATTTACAATTGTTATGTCCTCTTACTTAATTGACCCTTTTATTATTATATAGTGACTTTCTTTGTCTCTTCTTACATTTTTGTCTTGAAATCTATTTTGTCTGATATAAGTAAGCTACTTTTACTCCTTTTTGATTTCCATTGGCATAAAATATTTTTTTATCCCTTTATTTTTAGTCTATATGCATCTTTATCGCTGAAGTGTGTTTCTTGTAGGCAACAGATCGTTGGGTCCTATTTTTTAATTCATTCAGCCACTTTGTTTTTTGATTGGAGAGCTTAGTCCATTTACATTAAATGCTATTGTTGATTAATAGGGACTTACTCCTGCCATTTTATTTTTTACTTTCTGGTTGTTTTGCAGTCTTTTCTTCCTTCTTTTCTTCCTTACTGTCTTCCTTTTAGTGAAGGTGATATTTCTCTGGTGGTATGCTTTAATTTCTTGCTTTTAATTTTTTTGTGTATCCATTGTATGTTTTTTGATTTGAGGTTACCATGAGGCTTGCCGATACTATTTTATAACCCATTATTTTAAACTGATGATGGGTGAACACTGATTGCATTTACCAACTAAAAAAAATATAAAAACAAAATTAATAAAAACTCTATACTTACCCTTTTTAATTTTTTGTTGTTTCTCCTTAAATATCTTATTGTACTGTCAATGTCTTGAAAAGTTGTAGTTATTACTGTGATTTGTTCATCCTTTAGTCTTTTTACCTAAGACAAGTGTAGTTTATACATTACTATTACAGTGTTATGGCATTCTGTGGTTTTCTATGTGCTCACTGTTACCAGTAAGTTTTGTACCTTCAGATGATTTCTTCTTGCTCATTAGCATATTTTTCTTTCTGATTGAAGAACTCCCTTTAGCATTTCTTGTAGGACATATCTGGTATTGATGAAATCCCTCAGCTTTTGTTTGTTTGGGAAGCTCTTTATTTCTCCTTCATGCTTAAATAATATTTTGGATGGATGTATTATTCTAGGGTAAAGGGTTTTCGTCTTTAGCACTTTAAATGTGTCCTTTCACTCTCTCCTAGCCTGTAAGGTTTCCACTAAAAAGTCTGTTGTCAAACATATTGGAGCTCCCTTGTATGCTATTTGTTTCTTTTCTTGCTGCTTTTAGGATCTTTTCTTTGTCCTTGACCTTTGGGGGTCTGATTATTAAATGCCTTGGTGTAGTCTTCTTTTGGTTAAATCTGCTTAGTATTCTATAATCTTTTTGTACTTAGATATTGGTATCTTTCTCTAGGTTTGGGACATTCTCTGTTATTATCCCTTTGAATCAACATTCTACCCCTGTCTTTCTCTACCTCCATTTTAAGGACAATAACTTTTAGATTTGCCTTGCTGAGGCCATTTTATAGATCTCATAGGTGTGCTTCACACTATCTTTTATTCTATTTTCTTTTGTCTCCTGTGACTGTGTATTTTTAAGTAGTCTGTCTTCAAGTTTCCTAACTCTTCTGTTTGATTAATTCTACTATTAAGAGATTCTGAAGCATTATTCAGTATGTCAATTGCATTTTTCAACTCTAGAATTTCTACTTGGTTCTTTTTAATTGTTTCAATTTCTTTGTTAAATTTATCTGATAGAATTTTGAATTAATTCTCTGTGTTATCTTAAATTTCTTTGAGTTTCCTCAAAAGAGCTATTCTGAATTATCTGTCTGAAAAATCATGTATCTGTTTCTCCAAGATTAGTCCCTGGTGCCTTACTTGTTCATTTGTTGGGATAATGTTTTCCTGGATGTTGCTGATGCTTGTAGATGTTTGTCAGTGTCTGTGCATTGCAGAGTTAGATATTTATTGTAGTCTTCACAGCCTGGGCTTCTTTGTGCCTGTCTTTCTTGGGAAGGTTTTACAGTTAACTAAAGGGACTTGGGCTCGAAGGCCCATAACACTGTATAACACTGTGGTTTTTGCATAGTTGTAGAGATACCACTTTGGTAGTCTTGGATAATATATGGAAGAATCCTCTGGAATACTAGGCAGTGTTTTCTTTTTTTTTTTTTTTTTTTTTTTTTTGAGATGGAGTCTCACTCTGTCGCCCAGGCTGGAGTGCAGTGGCACAATCTCGGCTCACTGCAAGCTCCACCTCCCGGGTTCACGCCATTCTCCTGCCTCAGCCTCCTGAGTAGCTGGGACTACAGGCGCCCACCACCATGCCCGGCTAATTTTATTTTATTTTTTATTTTTAGTAAAGATGAGGTTTCATGGTGTTAGCCAGGATGGTCTCAATCTCCTGACCTTGTGATCCACCCACCTTGGCCTCCCAAAGTGCTGGGATTACAGGCGTGAGCCACAGCACCTGACCAACTTTTCTTTTTTTCCTTTTTTTTTTAAGTTCCAGGATACATGTGCAGAATATGCACGTTTGTTACATTGATATACATGTGCCATGGTGGTTGGCTGCACCTATTGACTGGTCCTCTAAGTTCCCTCTCTTCACCTTCCCATCCTCCCAAAGGCCCTGTTGTGTGTTGTTCTCCTCCCTGTGTCCATGTGTTCTCATTGTTCAGCTCCCACTATATTCAAACCAAAACACTTGGTGTTTGGTTTTCTGTTTCTGTGTTAGTTTGCTGAGGATGATAACTTCCAGCTTTATCTATGTCCCTGCAAAGGACATGATTTCATTCTTTTTGTGGCTGTATAATATTACATGGTGTATATGTACCACATTTTCTTGATTCAGTCTATCGTTGATGGGAATTTGGGTTTGTTCCATGACTTTGCTATTGTAAATAGTGCTGCAATAAACATATGCATCCATGTGACTTTATGGTAGAATGATTTATATTCTTTTGGGTATATACCCAGTCATGGGTTTGCTGGGTCAAACAGTATTTCTGGTTCTAGATCCTTGAGGACTCACCATACTGTCTTTCACAATGGTTGAACTAATTTACATTCCCACCAGCAGTGTAAAAGTGTTCCTATTTCTCCACAGCCTCACCAGCATCTATTGTTTCTTGACTTTTGAATAATTGCCATTCTGACTGGAATGAGGTGGTATCTCATTGTGGTTTTGATTTGCATTTCTCTAATGTTCAGTGATGTTGAGCTTTTTTTATATGTTTGTTTGCTGCAAAAATGTCTTCTCTTCAGAAGTGTCCATTTATTTCCTTTGCACACTTTTTGATAAGGTTGTTTGTTTTTTCTTGTAAGTTTGTTGAAGTTCCTTGTAAATTCAAAATATTAGACCTTTGTCAGATGGGACGATTGCAAAAAATTTCTCCCATTCTGTAGGTTGCCTGTTAACTCTGATGATAGTGTCTTTCACTGTGCAGAAGCTCTTTAGTTATTTATAACCCATTTGTCAATTTTTGCTTTGGTGGCAGGCATTTTCATCATGAAGTCTTTGCTCATGCCTATGACCTGTATGGTATTGCCTACGTTTTCTTCTAGGGATTTTATGGTTTGGGGTTTACATTTAAGTCTTTAATCCATCTTGAGTTAATTTTCATATAAATTGTAAGGAAGGGGTCCAGTTTATGTTTTCTGCATATGGCTAGCTAGTTTTCTCGGGACCATTTATTGAATAGAAGATTCTTTCCCCATTGCTTGTTTTTGCCAGGTTTGTTGAAAATCAGATGGTTGTAGATGTGTGGTGCTATTTCTGAGGTAGCTGTTCTGTTCCATTGGTCTATTTGTCTGTGTTTGTACCAGTACCATACTGTTTTGGTTACTGTAGCCTTGTAGTATAGTTTGAAGACAGGTGGTGTGATGCCTCCAGCTTTGTTCTTTTTGCTTAGGTTTGTCTTGGCTATACAGGGTCTTCTTTGATTCTATATGAAATTTAAAGTAGTTTTTTTTTATAATTCTGTGAACTATGTCAATGGCAATTTGATGAAAATAGTATTGAATCTACAAATTACTTTATGCAGTATGGCCATTTTCATGATATTGATTCTTCCTATCCATGAGCGTGGAATGTTTTTCCATTTGTTTGTGTCCTCTCTGATTTACTTGAGCAGTGGTCTGTAGTTCTTCTTGAAGAAGTCCTTCATATCCCTTGTAAGTGTATTCCTAGGTATTTTATCCTCTTTGTAGCAAATATGAATGGGAGTTCATTCATGATTTGGGTCTCTGCTTGTCTATTGTTGATGTAAAAGAATGCTTGTGATTTTTGCACATTGATTTTGTATCCTGAGAACTTGCTGAAGTTGCTTATCAGCTTAAGGAGTTTTGGGGCTTAGATGGTGAGTTTTCTAAATATAGAATTATGTTGTCTACAAACAGAGACAATTTGACTTCCTCTCTTCTTATTTGAATACCTTTATTTCTTTCTCTTGCCTGATTACCCTGGCCCAACTTCCAATATTGTGGTGAATAGGAGTGGTGAAAGAGGGCATCCTTGTCTTGTATCAGTTTTCAAATGGAATGCTTCCAGCTTTTGCCCATTCAATATGATATTGGCTGTCGGTTTGTCATAAATATATTTTATTATTTCAAGATAGGTTCCATCAATACCTAGTTTCTTGAGAGTTTTTAACATGAAGGGATATTGAATTTTACCAAAGGCCTTTTCTGCATCTATTCAGATAATCATGTGGTTTTTGTCTTTAGTTCTGTTTATGTGTTTAATTGTATTATTGATTTGCATATGTTGAACCAGCTTTGCATCCCAAGGATGAAGCCAACTTGATCATGGTGGATGAGTTTTTTGATGTTCTGCTGGATTCGGTTTGCCAGTATTTTATTGTGGATTTTCTCACAGACATTCATCAGGAATATTGGCCTGAAGCTTTTGTTGTTGTTGTTGGGTCTCTGCCAGATTTTGATACCAGGATAATGCTGGCTTTATAAAATGAGTTAGGGAGGAGTCCATCGTTTTGAACTGTTTGGAATAGTTTTAGAAAAATGCTACCAGCTCCTCTTTATATCTCTGGTAGAATTTGGCTGTGAATCTCTCTGGTCCTCAGCTTTTTTTCCGTTGGTAGGCTATTAATTACTATCTCAATTTCAGAACTTGTTATTGGTCTATTCAGGGATTCAACTTCTTCTTGGCTTAGTCTTGACATGGTGTATGTGTTCGGGAATTTATCAGCTTCTTATAGATTTTCTAGTTTATTTGCACAGAAGTATTTATAGTATTCACTGATGATAGTTTGTGTTTCTGTGGGGTCAGTGGTGATATCCCCTTTATCATTGTTTATTGTGTCTATTCTTCTCTTTTTCTTCTTTATCAGTCTAGGTAGTGGTTTATCTTCTTTTAAAATTTTTTTCAAAAAAAAAAAAAAAAAAGCACACACACACACACACACAAAAACAAAAAAACCCAGCTGCTGGATCATTGACTTTTTGGAGGATTTTTTTGTGTCTCTTTCTCCTTCAATTCTGCTCTGGTCTTAGTTATTTCTTGTCTTCTGCTAGCTTTTGGATTAGTTTGCTCTTGCCTCTCTAGCTCTTTAAATTGTGACGAGTTGATGGGTGCAGCACAGCAACATGGCACAAGTATACATATGTAACACACCTGCACGTTATGCACATGTACCCTAGAACTTAAAGTATAATAATAAGAAGAAGAAGAAAAAAAAAAAAAGAAAAACTGAACTTAAAAAAAAAAAGATTGTGATGTTAGGGTGTTGATTTGAGATTTTTTTAGCTTTCTGAGGTGGGCATTTAGTGCATTACATTTCCCTCTTAACACTGCTTTTGCTCTGTCCCAGATAGTGTGGGACGTTGTCTCCTTCTTCTCATTGATTTCAAAGAACTTCTTGATTTCTGCCTTAATTTCATTATTTACACAGGAGTCATTCAGGAGCAGGTTGTTCAATTTCCATGTAATTGTGTTGTTTTGAGTGAGTTTCTTAATCCTGAGTTCTAGTTTGATTACACTGTGGTCTGCGTGATTGTTTGTTATGATTTCAGCTCTTTTTCATTTACTGAGGAGTATTTTACTTCCAATTATGTAGTCAATTGTAGAATAAGTGCCATCTTGCACTAAGAAGAATGTACACTCTGTTGATTTGGGGCAGAGATTTCTGTACATGTCTCTTAGGTCTATTTGAGGCAGAGCTGAGTTCGAGTCCTAAATATCCTGTTAATTTTCTGTCTCATTGATCTGTCTAATATTGACAGTGGGGTGTTAAATTTTCCCATTATTATTATGTGTGAGTTTAAGTCTCTTTGTAGGTCTCTAAGACCTTGTTTTATGAATCTGGGCACTCCTGAATTGGGTACATATATATTTAGGATAGTTAGCTCTTCTTGTTGAATTTTTCCCTTTACCATTATGTTATGCCCTTCTTTGTCTTTTTTGATCTTTGTTGGTTTAAAGTCTGTTTTGTTACAAGTTAGGATTGCAATGCCTACCTTTTTTTTTTTTTTGCTTTCCATTTGCTTGGTAAATTTTTTCCATCCCTTTATTTTGAGCCTAGGTGTGTCTTTACACGTGAGATGGGTCTCCTGAATACAGCTCACCAATGGGTCTTGATGCTTTATCCAATTTACCAGTGTGTATCTTTTAGCTCACTTACATTTATGTGTGAATTTGATCCTGTCATCATAATGCTGTCTGGTTATTTTCCACTTTAGTTACACAGTTTCTTCATAACGTCATTGGTCTTTATATTTTGATGTGTTTTTGCTGTGATTTGTAGCAGTTTTTCCTTTCCATATTTAGTGCTTCCATTACCAAATTGCAAGAAGCTCTTGCAAGGCAGCTCTGGTGGTGATGAAGTCCCTCAGCATTTGCTTGTTTGGAAAGGATTTTATTTGGCTTTCACTTATGAAACTTCGTTTGGCTGGATATAAAATTCTGGGTTGAGGATTTTTTTCTTTAAGAATGTTGAATATTTGCCCCCAGTCTCTTCTGACTTAAGGGTTTCTGCTGAGAGGTCTGCTATTAGTCTGATAGGCTTTGCTTTGTAGGTGACCTGACCTTTCCAGGCAGAGACTGTTGCTCTTTTCCCTTGCTTTCTCCCAACTAAATGGAGTCTCTCACTGGTGCTGAGCCACCCAGAGTTGGGAGTGTGATGCTGCAAGCACCCATGTGTCCACCAACACTTGGACTGCACTGGGTGGAACCTGAATTAAGCATAGCTCTAGGTCTTGCTCAAGGCCCCACCCTTTAATATGGTAAGATCCCCCAGGTCCCAGGCACATCCAGGGATGTTGTCTGGGGGCCAGAGATTAGAGTCAAAAATCTTAGTAGTTTACCTTATATTCTATTCTACTCCATCTAAACTGGCACTCACACCACAATACAGAGTTCTTTCTGCTCTTTCTTCTCCTTTCCATGAGAAGAGGAGCCTCTTCCTGTGGCCACCACCCCCACTGATCCACAGGGGTTTTGTCAGGTCACTGCTGATGTTCATTTAAAACCCCTGGTCTCTCCTGTCAGTTTGTGGTGAATACTGCCATGCCTGGGACTCACCCTTCAGGGTAGATCCCTCCCTTCTGTCCCAGGATATGTCCAAAAATGCTGTGCAAGAGCCTTAGCATGGACTTGGGGACCCTAAAAGCCTTCTTGTTGCTTTACCTCATTGTGGCTGAGCTGGTACCTAAGATGCAAGTAAATGTCTCCTTTCTTTTTCCTCTCCTTTTCTCAAATAAGAAAGAGTCTTGTAGTTACTACAGCAGGGAAGGCACTCTGGAAGTTGCACATCTCAGAGCTCAAGGGCCACAGCATACTCCCTGGGTATCACTGCTGGTTATTCAGGGCCCAAGAGCTCTTTAGACAGCAAGTGATGAATCCTGCCAGGATTTGGTCCTTCTCTTCAAGGCAATGAATTCATTTTTGGCCAAGGGTGTGTCTAGATATATTGTCCAGGAGGAAGGGCCTGGAATGGGGACATTATGACTCTTCCTGGTGGCCTATCCTACTGTGGCTAAATTGGTACCAAGATGCAAGACAAAGTTCTCTTTACCCTTTGCTCTCTTCTCCTTATGAAGAAGGAAGGCGTCACTTTTGTTGCTGTGAATTGCAGTGCCTCAGATTGGGGGAGGGATGGTGTAAGCACTCTCTTAGCCATGCCAGCCGATATCTCTGAGGTCACATGCTACCCTATTTATCTGACTCCAAGCACACCTTAGCACTAAGAGTTGCCTCCAAGTTGCAGTTTTTGTGTCCTAGACTGCCTTTCAAGTTTACATAGGACCCCAGAGCCCTTCAGCCCATAGTGGTGAGGCTTGCTGAGAAACATAGGACTTTATTCTCTGCTGTGACAGGGTAGCACTAAGTTCAATATAAAGACCCCAGTCATTGCACTCGCCCTCCCCAAAGTGCAAAGAATCTCTCACTGTGCTGCCCAGCCACTGCTGGGAATGGGGGACGGTTGGTGTTGGTGATTCAAGACTGTCTCTGCGGCTCTCCTCAACGTCTCTTTCGGCTACATGAAGTTAAAACCAGGTACTGTAATCACTCACCTGATTTTTTGTTCTTGTGAAGGTGCTTTTCTGTGTGCAGATAGTTGTTAAAATCTGCTGTTCCGGTGGGGAGGATCAATGGTACAGGTTTCCATTTCACCGTCTAGCTCCACCCCTCTCAAATTTATATATAAAACCTTAAAAGTCATTTCAAAATGATTCTAAAACAATGTGGAAGAAATAACAGGCAATAATTATTATTCACCATACTGAGATTATCATACCAAGAATTTTATTGAAATTATTATATTAACTATGCTTACAAAAAATTGTAAGTTTTAAAAAACTATACTTATGGTTAAAGATATTATTTACAAAGCGAAAAGTAAAATAAGTTCAGAGAAAGTTTCTCATCAAAAAACATTAAGAGAAGGATGTCCTGTAATTAATTATAATAATAATGGCAAACATTTATATAGCATGTTACATATATACAATGATAGTATACACACATATTGATATGTAAATGATTATATGTATGTAAATGTACTACTCACAACTTCTCTGAAAATTATGTACAGAGTTAGAGAGGAATAAATTTATGTATAGATAAGTTACTCGTTCAAGGTCTTACAGGTCAAAATTGGTAGATTTGGGATTTAAACACAGGTTTTTTGGACTCAGTCTTTGTTTTTAGCCACTTTGCAATGGATACATATATGCTAATAGCATATATTATCAAAAACAATAAAATATTAGAGCTCACCACTAACAGGTAAATTTGTCATATGGAAGATGCATATCTTTAACAAAAGAGATATTTCAAAATTGTTCTGAGCAATGTCACTTATAGAAAGTATTGTATATCTGTTCAAAGTGATTACCCCGAGGAATGGCACTCACATGAATGTAGGAACAGAACTCAATTAGATGTATAATTCTTGAGTTTATTAAAACCATCTATCTCAAAATCATGTGTTGTGACAGTTATCTTTGTATCTTCAATTGCCATTACTGCAGAGTCAGTCCTCAATATGTACTTTAAAAATTGAAATGAGAGTTATTCTTTGCTCTTCTTCATCTTCCTCTTTATCTTCTAACATGTGTAGCAATATTGAACAGAGATTTATTAATTTTTTAAAACGTAGGGCCAATATAAGGTTACAGATGTGTTACTGAAAAATTTCTCCTCTAGTTTCACACAGATACAGAAATATAACCACCATAAAATATTTGTATTCCTGGTATTATATTATATGATTAATTGTCACTGTGGGTATTTGAGTTTCCTGCAGAATTGCCATGGACATTTAACCTGCACCTAACAATCAGTCTGCCAACTGATGAAATGAAATGGGTGTTGATATGAAGACCAGGTTAGACTCAGTTGTAAAATTTTAGTACCTTTTTTGATAATGTTTTCAATTACATTTTCTCAAAAGGCAACACTGAAGAAAAGTATGTTCTTATATAAAACATATATCATGATTCTATTTCTATAATATTTTTCTTTTAAAAATATTTTGATACCAGAGATTACTTATATTTTAATCACTAGAATTTCACTTAATATCCCTTTTATCCT
This sequence comes from Theropithecus gelada, assembly GCF_003255815.1. NCBI lineage: Eukaryota > Metazoa > Chordata > Mammalia > Primates > Cercopithecidae > Theropithecus > Theropithecus gelada. The sequence goes on from NC_037676.1 coordinate 81,113,601, forward strand.
AAATATTAAAACAAGTAAATCATTATTAACCAAATAATGAAGACAATAGCAATTTTAGTTGTGCTAAATAAAAATTGTACTTATTATCACATATATTGTCCTTTATGTGTGTGCTGTTATAGTCATATAAGTTTATTGTGATCAAATGTTTTTCAGTATCTATACTTTTTCCATATAACTTATGAAAAATAAATCAAGTTAATAATTCCATTTTTTCAGAGGTTGATTCTGTTATAATATGTGAGTAGGAAGACCAGAGACTAACATCACTTATGTGTTCTCTTAATTTGATCATCTTAATCTTAAAGCTAGATTCACTGAAAAGTGAGAAGAAATAGAGTTAAATGCAACAAAAATAAATGTTTTTCATTTGGTGTGGAGGGAGAGTTATCAATGAATGTGATGATTATGTATCTCTACTGATGAAAAATGATCGAGTGGTGAGGAGCGAACATTCTGGCAGGAAGCAGAAAGCAGACACATAACTCACAAACCAGACAATGAGAGAGAAGCCCCTGAATAAAAATAAGCTTGGACATTATGAGTAGACGGCAGAGTGTGGCGGCAGAGGCTGCCGGCACTGTAGGATGGGCAATGGCATCAGGGCTCTGAGCACATTTCATCTGCAGATACTAAAAAGCCCCATAAAACGTGAATGAATGTTTTGCTGTAGAAAAGTGATGGAATTATTTCCAGGAAGAATAATGGAGAGGCACTTTAAAATTGGAAAATGTAGCTTAACTTTCTCCTCATGCATACTTAATAAAATGTGGACTTAGCTTGGCATCCAGTATGAATAAACTTAGAGATCTCATCTAATCTAATCTGTGTGCATACGGACAGCATTAGGCATATAAGGTAACTGAGGCCCAGAGAAGCTAAGTGGCTTTCCAAGGTCCTGAAGTTTAGTGGTGGCAAAGTTTAGACTAATGACAACACTTTTGAGATGTCAGATTATGTGCACTTGTTTGCATTTGAATACTAATTTCCATCTCCACCCTTTGATACAAATTATAAATGTCTCAATTAGGAGATATAATTATAATCTTCACTGTACTTTCATGTTCCTTAATTCAACTCCAAACATTTATTGCATGACTAATATGTGCAACCAGTATGTTAGGAAGTATAGAGTTAAAAGAAACACTGCCCCTGCACTGAAAAGAGTTCATAAATTAGTAAGAGAATCTAATATAGAAGTATAGTCCTCGGTTGCTTAACAACAGGGATATGTTCTGGGAAACATCGTTAGGTAATCTCATTGTCGAGTGAACATACAGTGTACTTACACAAACCTAGATGGTATAACCCACTACACACCTAGGTTATATGGTCCAGCCTATTGCCTCTAGGTTATAAATCAGTACAGCATGTTATTGTACTGAATACTCCAGGCAATTGTTACACAATGGTAAGTGTGTATATCTAAACATATCTAAACATAGAAAAGGTACAGTAAAAATACAGTATTAAAATCTGTCCTATATGAGGCCTATTGTTGACTGAAATGTCATTATGGGGCAGATAGCTGTACATCCAGTCTACCAATAGCGTGTCTCCAGACCTGCCTGATAATGAGACTTACTTATGATAAATCAAAAATACTGATTCATGTGTCTCTGTCTTGTAGATTCAGATTCTTAGATCTGGGGTAGAGGCTTTTAACATTATTTAATACAAATTCCAGTTGATTCTTATGATCAAACAGTTTGGAGAACTCTTGCCATAGTTCCCAGATTTGTCTGTACATTGGAATACTGAAAGAACTTTAAAAATTATAAATGTCTCTGTCCCACCCACCCCCAATCCTGGATATTATAATCCTACATTTGATTCTAAGATACAAACAAGTTTGGAGAATACTACTTTACTATGCTGTGGGGATCTGGTACTCAAGGAAGGAGTCATAAAGTAAATACTATCCAATATGTTCTTAAGCTAATATATATTGAAAACCTACAATGTTGGAAACATTTTTCACATGTTATGTCTTTTAATCTTCAAAATAAATCTATCAGGTTAACACAATTATTATCTGTATTTTGTAGATTAGAAAGTTTGTTTAGAAATCTCATTCAAGCTCATAGAGTTTGAAAGTGACTAAGCAGGTACATAAAACTAAATTTGTCTAAAGTCAGAACTTGAGCCTGTGTCATTGTGCCAGACTGACTTTCAGCTGCAACTTGAAGGATGGAGAGGCTTGCAACTGACAGAAATGATGATGGAAGACATTCCATGAGAGACATCAATGTCAGCAAAGGAAGAAGTGTACTAAGCCAAGTTAGAAAACTTGGCTCCAGATAACGGAGGCTTTGACTTCATTGACTGCTTGGCTAATTATCAGATGATTAATTGATTGACTCATTTATTAATTCAGTACATTACTGTTTTATAATGACAAATATTATATATTTAAAATTTTTGAAAAATACTCACTATTGGATTGAATATCATAGGTTAAATACTTACCTGGACTTTAGAGGTTAAATGTATTTCATATTTCATTTCTTGTTTCTATATAATGTAGTGTTATAAAGAATACATTAAGGCCCATGCCACAAATGTAGGAAGGGTGCTGAAAAGTGCTGAATAATCACTTTGGCTGGGACTTTAAATGACCAGAGATAATTGGTTTGAAAAATACAGGGATAATGTTTGTTCTTCCTAGCCAGTGGGACTTTAGAGGTGTTTAGACTAGACAAATTGTGTTAACATTTATTCCAAAATAAAATGTTTTCAACAGGTAATGACTTTCTATCCAGAACCCTCATTTTTCAGAACAATTTGAGTTCTGGTTATCAAAGAGAAAACGCAGTTGGATGTCAGTTATCTAAAAATAGCTAATCTTTCTTTTCACAGAAAGTGGTTATCATAAGACCTGCAGACAAAAGCAGCCACTATAAAATAGTAAACATTTTGAGAGGGAGTGGACGGATATCTTAAAAACTCTGAATCTTGACTGTTTTAATGAGAAGAGTTTCTTGGACACAGAATCATTTTCTCTGTAGATTATTAAGTTGCTTTCATTTATATTAGTCATGTGCATAGGGGAACTGTATTTTATCAATATCAACAAACAAGCCCTAAAATGATACAACAAAGTGACTCTATAAGATTACTTTGCCAATTATTTGTTTCTGTATAAAGAAATGAAATGCCCATGGCATGATAATTTTAATGTTCCGCATCATATTCTTTAAAATCTATAAATTTATATGTGCATTCAATTGTTGTTTATTCATCTAACATATGTCTTTAAGTATCTTCAATGTTCCAGGCAGTGCCCTATGTGATGGGGACACAGAGCAAGCAAAAGAGAACATTTCCTATTCTCATTGATCTTACAATCTAGAGGGAAAAACTATAAAATGATCATACAAGCATATAACAAATACATGTTAAATGTCATTTGTTAAATTACGTAATACAGACAATAGTATACTCATTAAAGAATTTCCAATTTAGTAGGATAAATATATTGCAATTGAACAGCTTTTTATTAACACAAAAATGACAAATAGATTTACGGTTCAGATTAGAGAGTCGAAATTTAAATTTGTATCTATGTGGGAAACTTCATTTGTAACGTAGAATTAAAATCTACTAGAAAAATGTTGGTTTATTTACTGAATGTTCTTGATATATTTTGTTAAAATTTTATAAAAATACCAGAAAACCACTTATAGATATATTAATATATATCTATAAAACCACTTATGTATATGTGTATATGTGATACATACATATATGTATATGTATACATATACATGCATACACATGTATGTATACATATGTGTTTATGTATACATTCATAAACTCATATATGTATACATGCATATATTCGTACATGTATATGTGATTTACACTTGCATGTATATATACATACATTAATATATGTACATGTGATATACACATGTATGCATATACCACATGCATTAATATATGTATATGTGATATACATATCGTGCATATCAATATATGTATATATTATGTATGTTAATATATGTATATATGTTAATATATGCATACATACACATGTATGCATGTGTGTATATATTTATATACACATATATGTATATTATATAAACATATTTATATACACATATATGTATATTATATAAACATATTTATATATACATATATGTATATGTATATTAACATATTTATATATACATCTATATACATAGATGTATATAAACATACATGGCTTTCTGCTATTTTTATAAAATTTTATAAAAGTTTAACATATATCATATATATGTATATATGTATATGTATGATATAAAAATGGCATAAGCAAAGGTTTGGAGACATGAAAGATCATGTCCAGAGAATACTGAATAGGCTGAAGTAGGAGGAGAGTAGGAGGTTAGAGTTGTAAGGTATAGGAATAAAAGTTAGGGTACAAAACTTAAAAGGCATGTAATACCAAGGAATCTGCAGTTTGTTAGGCATAGCGATCCGTGCAACGTTTTGAGTACAGAATGCCAAGATTATGTCTTCCTTTTAAGAAAGACAATCTGGTGGATGTATAGAAGTCAGATTGAAATTGACTGTAGAGATGGATGAGAAGATAGACAAGCCACAAGAACTAGTTAGGCAGCCATTATACTAATGCAGATGAGAAATAAAGAAGGTTGCCTCATTATGGAGAGGTGCTGAGAACAAAAAGGACTAAAAATGTTCAAAAGTAAAGTAGAAAGATTTCATAAATGGATTTGAATTGGGGACGATCAAGAAAGGGTAATATAATAAAATGACTCTGAGCCTCCTAATGTAAATAATGGAAGGCAAGTTTGTCATAATTTCAGAAACGGTCTGGAATTTGAGCATGGAGCTCTAATGTAAAAAGGTCATTGGCTAAATGTCTATTAGTAAGGATACATGGAGTATAAGTTAATCTACACATTTTATGTGATGTATAAACTACAAATCAATCTGTGTTTTAGCACCACATATAAAATATTAGTAAATTTAGGGAAAGGTATAAGTCAAATTACCTATTTATGTCAGGTCACATGTAGCATTGTGTTTTTAGCACGTTGTCTGACACAGATTAAACAGCTATGTAGAGAAGCTATGAGTATGAGGAAAGTTACAACAAAGAAACTGCTTTGTCAAGTCCTTCTGTCAGTATCTCTATTAGATATTTGCTTCAATTATTTAATATAAAAGAATAATGAGAAGAATACGTAAGGAGAGATTTTTTTTTAAATTGTAGATATAGATCATTTGTTAAATGACATCAGTGAAATTAGTCAATGCTGAACTAATTTATTATTTACAAAGAACTATAAATCGTTTGACCATTCAAAAGATGTATGCTAGATTTGTAGTTTTTATAAGATCAGTTTTCAAAAAATCCAGCTTGTCTCTTTAACCTAACAAATACAGTGAATGTATAGTAAAAAAACCTCCTCAGAAAAAATTACATTAGTATGTTATGTGAAATCTGGGTAAAGTCAACTTAGTAACTAATGAAACTGCATTTTATTTATGTGAGTGTTTGCAAATACATAGCAGAAAGCCAAGTTTCACAGCGGATTTCAAAGAAGTTGCCACAAAGCAATCTCCCACAAAAATCTCTAAGCCAAGTTCTATGATGCCAAGTGCAACAGACTCAATAATTGCATATTTATCCAACATGGAGATAGGAAGGCTTCTGATCTAGTATTACACCAGTAAAAACATGTCATAGGTCAGCAAGAGCTGTTAAATTAGATCAAGCACATGCTGCATGTGTGTGTATGTGTTTATATGCACACTAGCTTTATGAAGCTGAAATCCAAACTATGGTATAATAGTTATCATAAATAGCCCCAAACTAGGCTTAATGAAGAGTAATATTTCTATCTTGGCTATGTTATGGTATACTTAAATATAAGGTAATATAACAAGATATTTTCAAGTTTTTGAATATTAAAAAGATTCTTATTAATCACTGGACTGGCTATTAAATTCTCACTAGGCAAAATGACAAGGTTTTAAGAAATAAGGGGAAAAGCAATCATTACTGAGCTGAAAAACATAATTAAGCTTTAAAGTAAGTGATTCTATTAACTTAGGTTGTTTTACCACTGTGAATTGAAGATGTCTTGTTTATTTTCACCTCTTTAATGTAAAATTGTGAAAGTAATAATGCTTTAAATGTTTCTATTATAAATTTTCCCATTAACAAATTAATATTATCTTATTGGACCACTAGATGCAATTTTGTTGATTTTTCATAGAACTAAAAAGATATTCTAAGGTTGCTTCACATTCTTTAGAGAACTCTCAAATACAATGTGTTAGTTCTTCCTCAAAAATCTCATAACCAAATTGGACATAGTTGAAGCATCAGGGAAGCCATGAGGCAAAGAAACTGGGACTCTGAACATTTTTGTGGCTTTCCTGAAATAACACAGCAGTTTAAGTGACTTGACTCTTCAAATTGTTTCTTTTTGGGGGGATGAATTTTTGTAACCTGCAGAGACACTCTCTCTTATAATGACCATACCAGTTTGCTAAGATTACTGTAACAAAGTACCACAAACTGAGTGGCTTAAACAACAGAAATTTTTCTCTGAGTTCTGGAGGCTAGAAGTCAGAAACCAAGGTGTTGGCAAGGTGGGTTCCTTCCAAGAGCTGTGAAGGAAAGATCTGTTCTGGGCCTCTCTTCTTGGTTTGTAGATGGTTGCCTTCATGTTCACATGGCATTCTCCCTGTATCTTCACATCTTCCCTCTGTGCATATCCATGTCCAATCCAAATTTTCCCTGTTTATAAGGACTACAGTCATATTGGAGTAATGCCTAACCTAACAACCTCATTTTAACTTGATTGCCTCTATAAAAATCCTGTTTTTCAATTAAGGTCACATTCTAAGGTACTGAAGGTTAGAACTTCAACATATGAATTTTGGTGGAGCACAGTTCAGCCCATAGCAATGACCTTTGGCTGCATACCCAACAATGTGATATGGCTGTTCTCTGAATTGCTAGCAACCTCAGTGCTGGGACGGACGGTGGGGTACCTCCAGTCCCACCTTTCTTTCAGTTGACCTGTTCCTTTATGGAGTCACTTTTGTGCCCTGTGAACGTGCTCCCCTTGTCCATAGTTCACTGTTCCACAGCAGTCAGCCGTGCTAGTCATATTCTCCTTGGAATTTGGAACTGGAGTACCAAGAGCCATTGATCTGTACAGGCTGAATTATTGAAATGTAGGCAAAAAAATCAGGAGCTCTGGGGTAGCTCTCCAGTCCATGGCCCTTGCCCTACTCACTCCATGACTGTTGGTATTCTTGGGATTCTATGAGAAACTCTATTATACTTTCAACAAATTCTTCACCCCATCCCCCAGTTCCCTCTCTCTTTTCCTCCCTTACTCTCTTTCTTCTCTTTTTTTCCTTCCTTCCTTCCTTCCTTCCTTCCTTCCTTCCTTCCTTCCTTCCTTCCTTCCTTCCTTCCTTCCTTCCCTCCTTCCTCCCTCCCTCCCTCCCTTCCTGCTTTCCTTTTTCTTTCTTATTATTTTTTAGTGTATTCATCTTGAACTTGTTTAAAATTTATTTATGTTTCTTACAACAACAAAAATCTTGATGAAGAAAGGGGTGGCTTACTAGATTTGTCATCATTTAAATTTTTAAAATATACACTTTTCTCTGAATCCCAATATACAGAAAAAAATAAGCAGAGTCTACTATGATGAAAGGAGGAGCTGTGTACCCTCCCAGGTGCTCCTTCCAGTTTTTCCTTACTCCTCACCATCTCCATCCCCACAGGCATCCTGTTGCTGAGAGATCTCTCTGGAACCTTGGGTCTTTGGCTTGAAAACCATGATGGTGTCTCACCCAGCTCCCAATTCTTGGGCCTTTAAAAATCTTCCTCTATTTGTCATCAAAAATCCATTGATTTTTTAGAAAGTAACTGAGTTTGGGAAAATTATTTTCTATCTATGAATAACCAGTGTCAAAAATATGGCTTCCTAAGAAGCTGGAGCCAATGAGTTTCCAAATAGGTGAAAACACGCCTTGAGATTTCTAACTAGAAATCCAAGAGTATAACTTTCCCAAATTACTTAAAAAACAAGGATTTTCCTATTTCTGACTGTGCTAGTTGTTTGTTCAAATTTTGAGGGGTTGTTATTTTCAGTACTGTAGAGTTTGATAAATGAAGGAAAGTAGATTCCAATTACAAGTAATTGATCATCAGTATAAGAGAACATTTTTTTCCTAAAAAATCATGTGAAAGAAATTGTTATTAATTGAGCAAGATAGGCTGATAGTATCTTTCCCTTATTTTTGTGAAGAGAAATTTAGTGTAGCCTGTCTGCAACTCTTAAGAAATGCAGGGAATATAAGGAAGAACAAAATGATCTCATTAATGGGTCCTTGTTCTAATTATAAAATTTTAAACACTAGTATTAAATAAGGATCTTACGTTCTTCATCCTTAATAAGGTGTGCATGAGGGGTTGCGTGCAGAGGTAGAATTAGGGTCTCCATGTGGTAAAGGTAAGGGTGTATCAGGTGGGACATAATCAGCATTTCAAAAAATCTAATTTTCTTGAGGCACTCCTGACTTGCTCCATGGTTCACATTTTCAATAGAAATGTTCCATGATATCTAATCTTTAATTGATTATTCTTGCTTTTGAATTAAAAAAAAAAATCTCCAGGCAAGAACTGAACTGCCTTGACTGTCTAAGGAAACTACTGGGTCTTACTTTCCTTGTCTATAAAATAAAGCCTCTAAGTTATAATATTTTATATTTCTACTGATTTTGGAAAGCACATGCTATAAGTCAATTTCTGATCAATGACGCTGCATTGCATGAGTCCAGGTGCCACTTTTTAGGTAGAGCACATGGCAACCCAGATTTGATAAGTCAGTATTTTAATCAATTGTATCTTATTCTCATTGCAATTAATTAGCATAATGGCCAGATTTTACTAAGCATACCGAGTTCAATTTACATACACATAAATCACTGAGAAATTCCTTTGGCATTTCAGTATGAGAGATACTAAGCTCTCTCAATAATCTTTAAAATATAATTTCCATTTTGAAAAATAAATTAACCAGAAACCAAAAATTTTTTCAAAGCGTCTATAGTGAGGAAGAGAATGTTATAACATTAATTCCTTTCCTAGACTAATAAATATTTTCTTTTTTTGTTTGGTCAATTCTTTTTCATCTGAAGATAAAGAGCAAAAGTAGAACTTAGAGAAACGTTATTCCTTCAGACTTTCCCATAAGTGGCGCCTTCTCCTCAGATTTTCTGTAAAAAAAGGTTTTTTACGGACAGAATCTGGCTATGTTGTCTCTGTTTGAGTACAGTGGTCAATCATAGCTCATTGCAACCTCAAGCAATCCTCCCACCTCAGCCTCCTGAGTAGTTAGGACTACAGGCATGCGCCACCATGCCCGACTAAGTTCACTTAATTTACTTTCTGTGGAGACAGGGTCTTACTATGTTGCCCAGGCTTGTCTTGAACTCCTAGCCTCAAGCAATCCTCCCACCTCAGCCTTCCAAAGTGCTGAGATTACAGGACTCAGCCACTGTGCCGGGCAATGGATCTTGTTTCTAAATGTCATCCTTCATTGACCAATCTACAGCAGCTACAAGTTACTTTCAACCCTATTACTTTGGTTTAATTTTATTCATAGAATGTATCACTATCCTATGTTTTTGATTATTAATTAATTTATTTTATGTGTCTCTACTAAAATAGACTTCGTGATTGTGGGAACATTGCCTTATTCATGTCAATTGTATTCTCAGTGTTTAGTATAGTGTCTAACACACAGCAGAGATGCAGTTGATATTTGTTGAAGAAATGAATAATAGTGCCCGGCCTATCTCAAAAGAGAAGTAGAAGAGTGTACTGGTTAAGAACGAATTTATCAGAGAATGACAACCCAGCTTCAGATCCAAGAAGGATTAGCTACATAATTTGAAGAACCTAATACAAAATTAAAATGCAGGACACATTATTCAATATGTATTAATGTTGAGACAGCAACAGCACAGCATTAGTTAGTGTGGACCCATTTAAAGGATGGGTTCTTTTCAAAGCGACTGCATTGGTTACACAGCCATGAAGCTGGCTGTAAATGATCTTGGGCAAGACGCTGGGGGTGTCACCAAGGATTTTCATTTGTGCACCTGGACAAAAGGATTTGTTATTAATAATGAATTCTGAGGAATGCTGGTAAAGGAGAGGTTTTTAATTTTTAAAATTTTAAGGCGTTTTGGGGGGGCTGTTTTTCAGAAAATCAAGTGATCAGTTTTAGAAATGTTAACTTTTAAAATGTGGAATTTCAAAAGAATTCAAAAGACTTCAAAAGATTACAAAAATTTGGAGCTTCTCTGTATGATGCAGAAAAAACTACTCCCCTTAACGTTGTGCTATCATCCCAATGTGTCTTTTTTGCTTCTCCATGTAACTGTGTATCCAAAACAGAGCATATATTACATATTTTCAACCTTATTAATGGATATTACACTGGATAGGTAGTATTGCATTTTTATGTCTCTCACTATTATATTGCATAAAATCTATCTGAGTTTTGTATGTATTTTTATTTATTTCAACTACAGTATACTATCCCATTGAATAAATATTATTATTACATTCTTTTTATAACAGATATTTAAGCAGTTTGCTCTTTATATCACAAAGTGCTACAGGTGTTATTGTATATGTGTTTCTGTGCGCCTATGATAGAGTTTAACTAAGAATTGTATCTGCATGATAAACTACTGAATTGAAGGATATAGACATCTTCAGCCAGACATGGCATAACTGTTTTTATATGTGCTACATAAACTCATTCTCCCATTAAACTCCAGAGTTGATAATTATTCATACCATCATCCACGTGATTTTAATTTTGTCAGACTTCTTTTTCTATTGCCAGTCAGATGAGTTGGAAAAAATACTCACTTTACTTTACTCTGCATTTCTCTTATGTCTACTGAGTTGGGCATTGTTTTACATTATTTTCATGAATATTCTATTGTCATTGTCTGTAAATTCCCTGTTTATATCATCTGCTGATCTTTCTATTGGATTGTTCATAGTTTTTTATTAATTTATAAGTACTTTGTTTCTGGATGCTAATTCTTGATAGTTAGACGTATCATGAATAATATCCTGAGTCTATTGCTTTCTTTGTTTCGGATGTCTTTGTCATGAAGATCCAGAAACAAGTAAAAACCTCAAAAGGCTTGAACATGTATAATATATAATTTTTGTCTACAGCAAGAATTCTAGAGTAGATATCTTACGGATTTAGTCAACTCTGTTGATTATTTCCATAATCATCCAGGATCTGGGTTCTTTCCACCTTTCAGCTCAGTCAGCCTCAGTGTTTCTCTTTTGTCCTTCGGCTTGTTCCCTTCTTTGCAACTGGGTGGCTGCCACATGGGCATCACATACCGACATGGAAAGAACTAGTTGAAAAGCTGCTAGTGTAACATTTTAAAAGCAACAAATCTTTCTGAGGAACACCATTACCTTTCTCAGTCTCACTGGCTACCCAAAAACCAATCGTGTGTGAAAAGAAAGGTAAAAGTCAATGATTAACTTAGTCTTCTATAGGATTTTCTGCTGAGCTGCGAATGGTGTCCTCTGCTTTGAGAGATAAGAATCTGAACACCACAAGAATTCTGTTAGCAGGGAAGATGGAAAAGATGTCTGCTTTGTAGACAAGGCCGTTGGATACTAGGATTTTGTTTATTGTTGGTGCCTACTGTAAATAAATCCCTGGTCAGTTGTATTTTCTAAGCATTTATTGCTGATTTATACTGATACTGATGATTATATGTTGATCTTTTTACAAGGAAGCCTCCTGAATTTCCTTTTCAACCAAATACCACAATATATTTGTATAGAACATTTATGAATACTGTATATCTGAAGGGCAATTTTGTATTTTTCTTTTTATTATTTATTGTCTTTGTTTTATTATATTGTCTAGGACTTTTGATATGATGTTAAGTAATAGCAGTTATAGCATGTTTGTCGTGTTTCTGATTTTAATGGGAACTTTTATTTCGTGAACGGATTCATATACTGGAACTAATTTCAATCTGTGGACATTTCTAAGAGATGTATATCAGACCCATGTATGTAAAATTTATAATGGTCATGCACAGAATAAATTGGCTATCTGGTAAAGCCTTAGGATTTCTACTGGAAGAAGTTTCCAAGCAATTGCTTGTCAACTTCTTGATAAGAATATTGTAAGAATAGTTCAAGATTACCTCAAAAACAGAACCATCCCATCCCTGGCTTGTACTCACAGGATTAGATAGATATTCCTTTTACTCACAATAATGGAAAGCATCAATACATCTGTTGACAGGTTTATTTATTTATTTTCTTCATTAAGCAAACATTTTAAGAAGTCACTAACTCTGGGATAAACTTTGGGAACTCATTATATATTCTTTGTGGAGATATAAATATGTACACACATTAATAGTTACAGAATTGCACCATAACTGCTACAAAGAGCTATATACAAAGTTTTCAGGGAAAAAATATTGAAAAATACACCCATGAGTAAGGAAACAGAGAATGCGAATCAGTGAACCAGCCCATTATAGCTAATGTACAGTGAAGAACAGCAGCAGAGCCAAAGGTTGCAAACTGATATTGATGTGAAAAATGACACTTCTGTTCTTCATCTAACCCTCAGGGTTTCTTATTCCATCCAGGTCCTGTGGAAAACGAAGGCTTTCATGTGTCCCAGTAAGTCCAACAACCATTGCTCTGCCTCTTCTTGTTTTTGGTTACCTATGGTTGCTTTGCTACAATCAGGATTTCAAGTTGGTTGATGCTTCTAAGACAATATCTGAGAGTGTAGCAGACAGAAAAGGAAAGAGGATAGGGGGCTGCGTAAGAAGAAGTGATGTTGTATTGTTGTTTTCTTTCTTCCTTCTGCATCCCAGAACCAGGGAATTTATCATGAATGCTTTTATGATCCCTGAAACCTAATGCTTCTATAGTAGAATATTGTCTTAGTAAGTAATTAATAGAGAAGCCCGCATGTTGTTCTTGTCTTGCTTACAGCATTGAAATCCAGGTAAAAATTTACTATTCTGGCAACCCACAATTATCATTGATACACACTATCCACATTGTGCCCCATTTACAAAAGGAAAGAAAAGATGCAGACTAAGTCTTGCACTTACAGTTGAAACACAGCAAGGGTTGATTTCTGAAGGTTTTACATACTGTGAATCCAAGTCCATCTGGACCAAAAGATAAAGCTTTTCATAGATCATGTAAACGAAACACATAGATTACATTCCAGAATTGCCATTAAAAGGCTTTTAACAAGTTGGACATGTTCAGTGTCATCCAAAGGTTTTCACTACCCTGTGACTCCTTAGAGAATTAAATTACCATCCGAGAACTTCAATAAGCCAGTGTTCAATTAGTACCTTTGTTTGTTTTTCCTCAGTCTTGTCGAAAGGAAGATTAATGTGCATTGCATTTTTTCTGCACTCAGTACAGCTTTTCTTAAAAGGAATATGGTGTCTAAATCAAAATTCCATTTAGATGCAGGGAAACTGTGCTTTTTTAAAATAATGTGTGATGATCATTTCACATTTCCTCCAATCTCCTTCACTCTTAATGTTTTTCCCTTGTAAGCAAACATTTAATCCTGCTTAACCCTCCTTCTGCACCATTCTCCAGTCCTGTTATGCTGCATACTATAATCTTTGAGTTTTACTGTATAGGTGAAAGAAAAAAATGATTTCTGCAAAGGTGGAAGTTAAGAGAAAAAAAACTGTAGGGTCATTTTACAAATGGAATCACTAAAAAGTCATGCATCTTGCTGGGTAATAGCACAGAACCTTTAAATCACAGAAATTAGAGACAGGAGACCTGTCAGGTCACCTTGTTCACCTCCTATAGCAGCTTTATGTATTTTGTGTGAAATGACATGCAGTGAAGCATTTACCAGAGCCCTGGGGAGACTCTAGTCCTCAGTAATACATCTCCCTGTTGAGAAAATGTCATAGAGAACAGTCCAGCTTTTCTTTTGCCTAATTTCACATTGTTCTGCTTTGCTATATCTTTTAAAAATGCAGCCACACATTCTTTTGCTCCCCCGTCTTTAAAACCTACAACCTTGTAATATTACATTATTGTCTGTCTTTGTAATTATTTGAGCCAAGCTATGCAATTTGCATCTTAAAATACTATGTTAATCAGTCACCATTGTACCATGTAGTGATTTTCTAAAGGGTTATTCATTACACTCCCATCTACCCTGGTCAGAAGCTGTGTTTCTTGTAATTTCATTTTTTTCATGTGTGTTTGTAGAATCAAGGAGTTTGCTCAATTCTTACAGAGAATGAAAGTGGTTCTCAAGCTAGTGACTGGATATCACAATTCCATTAAGATTCAGATAAATCCTATAGCCATTACTTATTTTCCTACACAAGTTTCTAGGACACCATCAAGTTCAGTATCTCACAAATCTAACCAGTTCCTGGTGTGTCAGGTTGCCCAAGTTAAATCACCTTTGCAAAACTGTGACGGAAAGAGAAATCTGACATGGCTGACTCCATCTTGCTTCTAGGCTCACAGGCTGGCTGTCTTCACTCATTCCTGGGGATAGGCCAAGCTAACTTTGGGAGAAAGTTAGTTTATAGTTCAAACGATAATAGCCCCTCCCCAAAACTAAACTGTCCTTGTAAAACTAATGAAAGACCCCCAAGTTAGGAGGATGAGAAGGGCCTGAATTCTACTATGATGTAGGTTTAGCTAAATAATTACCAGGCATTACTCAGGAGGTCACAAGATTTGCAAATTCCTTAATTACTCCTGTAAATAACATCACCGTTGTAGTATAGTAACTAGCCAGACATGGTGGCCAGAGCCTGTAGTCACAGCTACTCAGGAAGCTGAGGTGGGAGGTTTGCTTGCTTGAGCCTGGGAGGTCAAGGCTACAGTGAGGTATGGTTGTGCCACTGCACTGCAGCCTGGGCAACATAGTGAGACACTATCTCAAAATAAATAACTACATAAAATCTAAGATGGGGCTTTTGAGATGTCTTTTCAGGCTTTTGCATTTCTGACTACCTAATGACCCCACCCAGATCTGTCACTCAACCAGTCCTGTGGCCCCAACTCAGAAGCAGACCCAGCACAAGAGGACTGTATTCTACATCCCTATTATTGCATCCCCGATCAATCATCAGCACTCATGCCTTAGCCCTCTGCTTACCAAAGTATCTTTGAAAAACCCCTAAACTCTGCGCCTATGGTGAGATTGATTTGAGTAATAGCTCCATCTCCCATGTGGAGTGGCTGGCCTCGTGTCAATTAAACTCTTTCTTTACTGCAATGCTATGGTTTCCATGAACTGATTTTGTTTTTGCAGTAGGCAGGAAGAATTCACTGGGAGGTTACACAATTGTAGGTCTGAAGAAACCCTGTTTAATACTTCTTGGGCAAAGCATGAGCAAAGCTATATGACTGACTCTTTCTGGATAAGTAATTTTGTTTACGTGTATTTCAAAATGCCATGTATTACACTATCTTCTGGAAGATAAAACTTCACATTTTGCAGATCCAAAAACCCTACTTCTCCTAGGCAGGGAAAGGAGACAGAATCTCCACTCAGGTTTTTAGGGTGAGCCAAAGTCAACTGAACTTAAAGATCTGATTTTTATTCCAAGATGCTGTGTGTTGGAAGGTGGAGATGCTCTTGTAATTATTCCTTCTCCATCCACCACCAGCACCCACAATGCCATTGTGCTGGCCGCAAGTGGTTGCACTGCTCAGTGTTTAACCTCCTGCTGAGGCATGGGTATGCAGTCAGTCTCACAATGCCCCAGGGAAGGGCTGCAACATTTTGATAAGACTTTAATAAAGACTGTTGGACAACCACAGGGACATACACACAGAGAATCAGGCATGCGGATTACAACTTGAATTATTGGAATGGTAGATCACATTCCATGTTAGTTTTTGGCCTGTCTCTATGATATGGTTTGGCTGTGTTCCTACCCAAATGTCATCTTGAATTGTAGCTCCCATAATTCCCACATGTTGTGGGAAGGACCTGGTGGGAGATAATTGAATCATGGGGCCAGTTTCTCTCATACTATTCTCATGGTGGTGAATAAGTCTCACAAAATCTCATGGTTTTATAAGGGGTTCCCTCTTTCACTTGACTCTCATTCCCTCTTGCCTGCTGCCGTGTAAGACACGACTTTTGCCTTCTTCAATGATTGTGAGGTCTCCCCAGCCACATGGAACTCTGAGCCCATTGAATCTCTCTTTTTTTTTTTTTTTTTTAAATAATATATTACCCAGTCTCAGGTATGTCTTTATCAGCAGCTTGAGAACAGACTAATATACTCTACTTAAAGATTTTTTTCTTCCACCCAGGGCCCAAAGTATAGATATTATGATGCCTCAAATTTAAGACTCTTCTAAACCTGCCTAGTGAGAATAATGCTGAGAGAGGAGTTACTTGTCCTACCCTCTGGAGACTTTACTGAAGCTAGGAGCTGGAACATGCCCATGCATACCAGATGGACAAGGATAGTACGCTTTTATGCATTTTTTTTCTCAGAAGGGATCAGAATATTATTGGGCCAAAAAACAACCTAAAACTCCCCCACAAAATCTGACAAACTTGTCTCAACTTGCATTACTCTATAATGAAAAAATGGGGAATAGGAGGTTGCAGGAGCAGTGGGAGGGAGAGAATGGCTGGTGGGCAGAGAGATAGAGAAGGAAAGAGAATTATGTGTTGAATACTTACCCTGAAGGCATGTACTTTATGTACATTATCTCATTTGCTCATTACCTAAATGATTTCCAGGTAGGTAAATGGAAAACAGTTCTGTCTGACTCCCTGGCTTATACCCTTCCATCCACACAATGTTACACCATTTTTCAAAGACATGAGGTTTAATGAGACAATAATGTTGGTAAAGTGTTCTAATTTCCTTTGAGAAAAGAAGCCATAAAATTTTATTGTTATTGTTACTCTTATTATTGAAGCTCAATGAATGCTTTAGTGGTGTCATTGATGTAACTAATATTACGCTCATTTGTTTCATTTAGGGAACTAATGTCTAAAAATAAGAACAAGCAAATTTAGTGGGCTATAGATTCAGCTGGTTATCAAGTGCGACTTTGCAGATAGAGACCTTGAGGACTAACTCAACAACCCAACAACCAAGGTGGAAGGTGGTCTTGGGGGCAAAAGTGAAAAGTGTAACCAGTAGGTGCTCTTTTTAATGCTTGGCTTTCCCAAGGGGTAAGAAAGGGGTGGATTAAAGGTGAAAGACCTGAAACATTGTATTATCTGTCTGTAATTGTTAAGGAATGTAGCAATAATTCCTCCACTTGTTTGTGGAAATAACAATGGGCTCAGTTTAGATAATTGCTTCTCCAGAGGGGCAGCCATTTTCCCCTTTCTATGAAAGAGTTTATTGTGTTAATTATATAAAACAAAATTATGTCAAGGACAGGAAGGCACTGCAAAATGACATGGAGTCATGCATATATTTAAGCACAAACAGGAATCTTGGCATGATTAATTTTATTTTGCCATCTGAAAAAGTCTTTACAGTGGGAAATAATTCAATTTCCTCCTGAAAGCTACATTATTGCTTAAATAACCATGAGCATGAACTGTAATTTAAGAATGAAAGAATGAGAATTCTACCTGCATTTTTACATGGCAATTATGTGTTTAATTATCATTTGCCGAAGCTTGGACTTTATTGTGTTATTTTTTTCTGGCATGTGCTGCATTTAAAGAAATGTAGAATTCTGCACTTTACTCGGACCTGAGCCCCGATTAAAGCAGAAAGGAATGTCCATGTGATCCACTTTCCTTGTTTTCAGAGAAGAAAACTGAGACCTGAAGAAAACAAGGGCCTCGGCTGAGATCTCACAGTTGGTTAACAGTGCTTGGAAGTTAATCTAGGTTCCATTCCACTACTACATTTGTCCATTTCATTTATTATGAATTTGTGTAGACAAGTCTTTCTGTTAATTTACTTTACCTTGAATTTGTCTCATCTCTTTCCTAAAAGGGCAATGCAGAATGAAGACGAGGACTCCTTTGGTATCTATTGCTAAGGATAGGGAAGGTGGAAAGCACCTGGTTGCCTCTGCAGCTCTTCTCTGTGTCCTTGTGTGTGGCACCACTGTGTGACAGCAAAACTAAGCCAATGCCTTTCATCGAGGCAACTGGGGATAAAAACCTCATTGATTGATGCAAAATAAAGAAGCACAAATTATTCCTTCATTGTAATCCATGAAGTATTTCCCTACCACATCTCCTCTTTTCCTTGCTTAATCTTGCTTTTCTACAGAAGATGTTCAGCACTGAGAGTTGGGGAAAACAGGAGGGAAAATATAGGAAATGGTTAGGAGAAAGGAAAGATTGACCCTGGGAAGCAATTTTTTAAGCCTGTCTGGAAATAGTTGGCATCTCAGGCTAGATATAAATTCATTCTCTTGAGTTCATAGCACTAGCTTTTCATTTTCTGGAAGTCACACTTCTTCAGGGGAATAAAAAATGTCCCCATGTTTGGTAATCTCACTTTTTCCATGGAAAAAAAAAAATCTCATTATCACCTCCTCTCCACACTCCTAACCAACCTCCCAGGAATCTTGTTCTCTTTAATCAACCTACTTTCTGTAATTGAAAAAAAAAAAAATGAAGGAAATCTTTTTATTTGGCCAGCTTATAATTTAGTTTATATAGAAAAACATTTTATTTTTTAAGCTAAAACGATAATACAATATCAAATAGAGAGTAGGTGCTAAACTATCTGATGAGTGAGTGGATTGATTGGATGACGAGTTTGGTAATCATTTTTTTATTACCTACACTGGTCAGCCTTTTTAGGAGGGGGAGACAGATAGTTACTGTGGTAAGAGTTTGCTGTAGTTTGATGGAAGAGACATACAGGTAAACGATAAAAACAGTATAACATGATAAATGTCATTAAGAGATAGGAACAAAGCACTGTGGAATCTTTGAGAAGAGAATGAGAAATTCTCTTGGGGTGTCAGGAAAGGCTTGTAGAGATGTTAGCATTTGAGTTGAACCTTAAAGGATGATTAAGACTGTCCTAGGATTATAAAAATGGACAAAAGTGGAAAAAAAAGAATCTTTCAAGCTTATGCGAAGACTTGGAGGCTACAGAAACCTAGCATGTTTGATGAACACTTAGAAATTTTAGAAATTTGGTATGGCAGAAGCCTTGAGGGAAGTGGCAGGAGATGGTGTATGCTGGAACCAGAGTCTGAAAAGTCTTGAATGTCAACCTGGGGAGGTTGGATTTTTATTTTCTGGGCAGTAGGTAACCAAAAGAGGCTTTAAACCTGGAAAGTTACATGCTTACATGCTTGCTTTTTTTCTTTTTAAGAAAGAAACCTAGGGATGATATCTATAAGGGTCTTATCACAGAAACCAGTTAAGGAGTAATTGTAATAGTTCAAGTGAGATGTCTTATTCAGTTTAGCCTGCTCTCACAATGTACCATAAACTGAGTCATTTATAAATAACAGAAATTTATTTTTCATAGTTCACGCATTTCATAGAAATGTGTGATCAGGGCATCAGCATGGACATATTCTGTTGAGGGCTGTCATCCTCGTTAATGACTACTGACTTTTGTTGTGTGCTCACATGGCAGAAAGAGTACAAGAGAGCTCTCTGGCCTCTTCCTGTAAGGTCATAATAATCTCATTTGTGAGGGACCCACCCTGGTGACCTAATTACCTCCTAAATGCACCACCTCCAAATATTATCACAGTGGGATTAGGGGCTCAATATACAAATCTGGGGGCACACAAACATTCAGTTCATTGTAGGTGAAATGAAGATTTTCAGAGGCAGTGGAGACAAGGAGTAGAGGTCCCTAACGCAGACTCAACAGATTTCAGTGACTGAGTGAGAGGGGAGTTGACAGTAGAACCAAGGTTCTTGTAGTGGGAAGTCATTAAATTAACTTGAGAACATAAAATATAGATAAGGTTTTCACTTATTCAACACACTTTTCATTAAATATCCTTCATGTGTCAGGACCTACTTAGGAACCTTACGAAAGAGAAATGTTTCCTACCATTACAGAACGCACCATTTGGTGGGGCTATATAGATTTGAAAGTTAATTATGTTGTGGTAACTACAATGATGGCTAACAATGGCCAACCTTTATAGTGATTATTATGTGCTTGACACTATTCTAAATATTTTACATGAACTACTTTTAATCTTGAAAACACTCTTAAAAAGGAGAAGCTGTTATGATTCTTACTACACATGTGAGAAACTGAAGCACAAGGAGGTGAGGTAATTTGTCCAAAGTCATACAATTGGCAATGCAAGAGCCAATATTTAAGCCCAAGCAGTATGACTCCAGAGTCCATGCCAGTGAACACAAAACAGAATTCCTCTGTGATAGAAGTATGTGTAGAATAGTGTGTGTGTTATGAATTTTGTTGTCAATATTAAGTTGGAGCTGTACAATCTCAAAGTTTACTGTTCCATAAACAATTAGAAATGTTGGCTTATAGATTGGAAAACAGTTGAAAGCTAAAGGCATAGTTGAAATCTGCATATAATTAAAGCTATGGGAGTATATCTCCAAGGGAGAGCATTTTTTCCACAATTAGAAGGTCATAGCTCTGGGATCCCCAACATATAAGGGATGTACAAAGAACATGAAAGAGCAGGAATGGCCAAATGATTGCTGGATGATGTCGAGAGTAGAATATATAGATATCAGAATTAGAGTTTCTAGAAAGAGGGAGATACAATGAACAGTGCCAAGTGCTGTAGGACTGAATATAGATGAATATAGATGATTGAATTTAGCAATTGGAAGGTTATTGTTGGTTTTAATGAGAACAATTTTTGTTGTCTGATAGTAAATGTAGCCACATTTAAGAGGCTGAGAATGAAAGGTCATGCAAAGAGGGAATGACATTTTTTGTTTGAAGAAGGTAGTTTCCAGAACAAAGGAAGTAATGTCTGTCAATGCCAGATTATCAAACAGAATTTGGAAATAGTGTGGAGGAGGAAGGAAACAGAGAGATCATTTGCAACTACCATTCTTACAAAGCAGCTGAAGGAAAAATTTAGCCCACAAATAAAAGGTGGTCAATCACAGTGCTTATTACTGAACTTCAATTTCATTATGTAGCAATTCAAGAATGTATCCATAATATACCTTTATTCAGTCACTCATTCATTTGTTTGTTTAATAAACTTTAAGCACTTGGGAAGCACTGTTCATGTAGACTGTATGCATGCACAAGTATTGGCATGTATTCAGGGGAATGGAGGAGGAAAGGGGTGGTAGGGAAGACAGTTGACCTGAAAGCTTGCCTGGCATGATGATCAACATTTTAAGGCCAGGGAGAGCCCAGCAGTCCTGTTCGTTAAACTGTGTGAAGTGCAATGAGCCTAGAGTATTTGGGGGTTGGGGGGTTGGTAGGTCATATTGTTATTACTGACAAAAGACAAGAAAGCTAAAATCAAGAGCTGAGAATAAGAATGTAGTTTTGTATTACATTTTATTTCTTAAAATTTATAAACTGTATGTTTACATTAAAAAGTAAAAAAAAAAACAGCTAGCAATACTAATATCACTTTCTGTTTGTCTCTTTGAAAATATGCTGAATCATCATACTGATGAATGCAGAATGCATATCCTATACAGAGATTATTTTGTTAGCAAATTTTCTTTTTTTTCAAGCTAATATGTCAATGTTTTATTTTTTATTCTTTTTATAATTGATAACAGCTGTCTATCATGCATGAAGATGGCATTGACTGAATATTGTTTCCCATGCAAAGCTATTGATAGAGATGGTTCAAGGAATAGCAGATTTCTCTTTGGATCTTGACTCAGCTCATGTAATATAATTACTTCCAAAACAAATTTACTGTCATGCACCAGAGAAACAGACTAAATTACAATAAAAATGGATCTATGAACCCACCATAATAATCATTTTTCAGGGATGACAGTTGAAAAGGTTATTTTTAATGTCATAAGAAGAAGTGGAATGAATGGAAGTCAGGAAAAGGCTAGGCAAGAAGAAGAAGGGAGAAGTGATGAACAGAACATACTGGCAGGAGGAGCTGCAGAATGAGAACCTCTGTTATAACTGGCTTCAGGAGTGCATATTTGAATAAACACAGACTACATATTTCGTTTCTGGTTTTCCTATTATGGCAGATGTTATATAAAGTGTGAATTTGGTGCAGATTAAAACTTGAGACACCAAACATCATTGTTTCATTTTCCTGTGATGCCCCTTGCCCCATAAAGAAAGCAAACATAACTGTTCATCATTTGCTGTAGGACAATCAGTACACACACACACACATACAAGCAGAGAATTAATACAGACTTTTTAGCTTCTGATCTAAAATGTGTATGTATGTGTGTGGCTGAAAAATGGGAAGCTTCCCTGAGAAATATGGAGGTGCAGGGAAACTGACCTGTTGTTTAATGGAGGTCATTTTACAAGCTGACTTCAACAGCCTCTGTTCTTACTTGGATATGGGAAAGAAGGTGTTTCAAGGTACACCCATGCTTCGTGAGAAGTTATCACAGAATTTGGGACATATGTCCCTGTGATTTGGGGAGCACATGACAGATGGTAACTTCTAGACAGGTTGGTTTGTTGGTAACTGAGTAAGGAGACCACACTGGGAGTCAGTCACAGCTGCACCAATGATGGATGACGGAGGGAGATGTCTTGAGATGATCCCACTCAGAGTGAGGGGAATGCTTCAAAAGGAGCCTGGAAACAGATTTCCAGATGCAGAACTGAAAGGTGGTGGGCTGTTATAAGCTGTCAGCCAGCCTGAAGGAGGCATTTCCACCTCCAGGAAACTGTAATGAGAGATCCCCATTGATGATAGATATTCCTGAGAAATCCACAAAAGCACCTTATGAGAGAAAGAGCCAGAAGACCAAATTAAAATCCTTCCAGTCTCTTAGTACCTTTGCTGTCCCCTACCCTCTCCCTGCCACCCCAATTTACTCATTCTGAAGGCGCCAGAAACTAGAGCAGGTAAGGAAGAAACAACAAGCCAGTGCCTTCCACCTAAGACAGGGCCAGGCTGAGGAGTGCAGAGGTTTTTAATTGGCAGAAAGTTGAGTTTTAATGTTGGACTTTGCTGGTCATATTAATAATTCTTTATTATGCAGTAGCTAGTGTTAACGGGAATGGTAAGTAAAAACTCAATTGCTTTCCATTAGTATCCTACCAAGTCCATTTCGTTCTATAAGACAGTAAGTCAGTATTCTATGATATCACTAAGTACCTTATCTTACTGATGTCTAAAAGATAAAGAGTGATACAATGGAAAGGTCTTTCAAGTTATTTCAAAGCAAAAGAGACAGAGATTGGAGTTTGAGTGTCAGATCTCTTTATCGGCAATGATGCCTCTCTAAGCCCTAATTTTCTCATATGCAAAGCAGAATCATAATTGCCTGTTTCACTGAGCTTCTTTAATTCCTAGTTTTTAGATTATATTTGTTATTTAATGTACTAAAATGTGTGAGAAAAATATGTATTTCTCTCTGTGATGCCATTTTCAGTTGTAAGTCTTCAGTTCTCAGGTCTCATACATTAATCTCACTTGTAGTCCCTCTTTGTGCCCTCTCTGTCTGTGAATCTATTTTATTTGTGTTTAGTGAAATTGAACCATATTTCTTCATCGTACCCTCCTTCTGCATGTGCCGTCTTTGATTTATTTGAGTTCCTAAGTTTAAAAAACTATAACAACTTAGTCATTTAACAGACATTCTCAAAATGATGACAAATGGTATGTGTATGTATAGTAATATGTGTGTGTGTGTGTGTGTATATATATATATAAAATATATAATTTTATTAATTTCCAAACTACTGGCATCATATCCATCTATCTCCAGACATCTCTTCCCTCCCCTCAACCTCTGCTCTTTCTCTTTCTTCCTACCTCTCTCTCTCTCTCTCTCTCTCTCTGTCTTTCTGGACTCTTGACCCCTTCAATATTTAATATCACCTCCAAAATGAAAATTAAAAGGTGATTTGGAAAGATTTGCTTTCCTCAGTCTCTTCACCTACTTATTTTCACCAAATTCTCTTTTTTCTCCTCCTTCGAAATGATTCTGTAATCTGTCTACCCTCTCACCTCACTGTGCTACTTCTTTATATTTTACCTAAATTATTACGTAAAATCATAATATACATGCTCATCTCCAGGCTTACACACTCCAATCTGTATGGCTAACTGTTAAATTTCTAGGGTGCATACCTGATTCTCTCATTTCCTGACTTAAAACCTTCATATTTTTCTGCATTATATTTAGGATGATTTTCAGCTTCTGACCTAGCATAGCACTTGAAGCTGTTTATAAACTGCCATAATTTGCCTTGCCTGTGCCATCTCTGGTGCTCTCTACTCCTGTCAGACTGTTTTGTGGCTGTTTTCCACGCATGCCCTGAAGCTTCACACCTCTCAGCTTGTGCTCATATTGTTCCTTCCGCCCAGGTTACTCCTTACATTCTTATCTAGTTGTCAAATCTTGTTCCTCACATTCTGCTCAAATGTCAGATATTAAATACCTTTTCTATGCAGCTTTTCACAGAGTTCTAAGCAAAATTGTTATTAATCACCCACACTGCATTTCCCTCCACTCTCCCACTCCTCATTTTTTTTTTAGTTAGTAGTCCTTGTGAACCCCCAGAGATAATCAGGGCCTAAGAGCTGCAAATAAGTTCTTTCATACTTCTAAACTCTCACAGGCAAGGCGAATGCCAAATGTTAATTACTAAAATGGGTAGTAATGTATTTTTAGAGTTCAGTATGTATCAGACAAATGTATGCATGAGGGTTTTACATGCATGAAAAAACTTAATTGCAACAACGTTATGCTGTAATTTTCCTGAAGAAAGAGGCTAACTTTATTCATTGTAGGTTCTTTGATGTCTAGAACTGTGCTTGACCCAGCAGATGCTCAAGAACTCTTTGTTGACCTGCAAAATAAATTAATGAATGAAGAAACAACTCTGTAAGAAATGGACTAGCATGATATCCATAGCACAAATAAGGAGCACAAAGCAAATGAAGTCAAGTGATTTGGTTGTGACGCCTAAAATATGTGATAGTTGAAAGCATATGTGCTAACACACTATAGTCGATGCTTTTAAAACATTAATACAACACTGCTCTATCCAGTTGGACTGGGAAATGGCAATTGTTTTCGAAGCGAACTTTGGAAAGGTGGCAGCACAGAAATTAGTCCCTACATAAAGTCAAACAAAAAGCAAACAATAAAAGACAGTACCACAACCACCAGGACCACCACTTTAATCTGATATGAGATTTAAATGCTACAAGGAGTTTTAAATGAATGTAATTATTACCAGTAGAAATTGAAAATTAGAAGAGTAAGTAGGATTTCAGAACCCAGTCCCCGACACCCCATCCTCCACTTCAATCCACACATATACTAAGGGATGGGGCTTTAATACCCAGAGCATGCTGACCATGGTCTGGTGCCAGTTAAAGGCTGGGCTTTATCATGGAAGCAGTTGTTGTTCTTTCTATTGCAATGAAAAATATTGAGTTGTATTTTAGACACATAGAATAAATAAATAAATAAATAAAAAGATATATTTAACTATGTCTTCAAATATTTCACTCTATTATATCCCTCATATACTAGGATTTCCAAAAGGACTGATAGAAATCCTGCTTTAAAATATTATCTTAAAAAAGTAGAGCCTATCTCTCATTATTAGAGGTATTTAAAGTTTGCAAAGTTGTGTGCTATGGGAAAGAGATTTGTTTTAAATTTATTAGAAGATGAGAAGTCTAGTTAATTTTCGGTAAAGTGCTCTCAGTGAAAAGCTAAAGTAATAAGAGATAATAAACTGTTTAGATACTGAAACTTCCAAAAATTTTTGAGAGACGCCAATTTTGCCATTCTCCTTTTAACTCACTTGTGCCTTCAATGCCATAGAGAAATGTTTAAGAACCCAGCTCCAGACCCAAGCTGCCTTAGTTCAAGTTATGGGTCATACACACAATAACTGCAGTATCTTGGGCAAGTTACTTAATCTCTTTCTGCCTCAGTTTACACATTTGTGTGGCAGTAATAGTAGAATGTCCCAATGTCATTATAAGGATTCAATAAGTTAGAATCCAAAGCAGTGAGAATATTGCCTGTCATGTGAAACCAGCTAATACATTAATTGTTATTATTTGTGAAGAAGGAAAATTGAGCCAAAAAAAATGTAGTTCTTATGACAATCTAGATCCCAATGTCTTCTTTTACCCATTCAGATTTGATTAAGTGTTAATAAGTGAAGTATGAGCCTATTAGCAAGGCACTGTGGAGGGCAGTGGGCATGGAAGAATGAATAAGGAATGGGCTTTGGCCTCAAATGACAAGCCATACAGACTCAACAACCTGTAATAACATGCACACTCAAAGCGGATGTGTTTTAAATTGTTTGTAAAAGCCCCCATGAAATTCTATCAGCTGACATGAAAATAGCATTCCATTAATTTTGATAGAATTCATATCTCTTTCCTCCCTGCTTCACAACAGGCATTGCAATGGAGAGAACATACACTTATCCCTCCTATCTACATTCTTCCTTATTTCATATCTGTAGAAAGAGGGGGCACGTAGGCAGATCTCTGAATAATGACTCTGAAAGTACATATGAAATAGTCCTAAAATAAAATCAAAGCTTTTGTTAATTCAGAACAAAAGGTAGTTGTTTCTGTAAACTTCCAGCAAAGCAGGTTGGTAAGCAGATAATCTCTTCTACCAATGCCATCAATATGGCCATTTAAACTTGGAAAGATTGATGGGTATGGTGTCTTCCCATTTGAGAATGCTATAATTTACTTTTTTACATTTGTAAGACTAGCCCAACCCGTGAAAACACCACTACGATTATCTCAATAGTGCTGAGTCAGATGAGGCTTTTTGGTAAGGGCTCTTGGAGTCTGTCAAAGGAGTGACTTTCTCTTACATGACAGCACAGAGGTAGAATTTGGTGCTTTGAGTCCTAGTTATAGGATTTTTAAAAAGTATTTATTTTTATTTTTCAGAGATGGGGTTATGCTAAGTTGGCCAAGCTGGCCTCGAACTCCTGGCCTCAAGCAATCCTCACACCTTGGCCTCCCAAAGTGCTAAGATTAAAAGCATGAGTCACCGTGCCCAGCCCCAAGGCACAGAGTTTTAATAATGTTGTGTGTTCTTCTGTAATGGGACAGCACTTGAGAAGTTTTCATGTGAGCATGAATGAGAAACTTGTAACTGTAATATTGGTAAGTGACATATATTTTTACAGATCATACCATGTTTTTCACGTTGTACCTAAGATATTGTATATTAGACCTGCTTTTGCCTAAATGTTATCTCCCCCTCTCTACATCAGTGGAATTATTATTACTTTAGCACTCTACGACATTGTAATTTATATAATACTATAATTGTTGTGCATTTCTGTAAGTTTTAAACTTTACTTCTTTGCAGAATAGGGACAAAGGGGACACTAAAGCAAAATACACTAAGGACATCCTAAATTCTCCTTCACCCTCAAAATAATATAATCATCCATCAGTTCTCCATAAAAATTCATTCAGCAGAACAGGGAGAAGTCTGGCATTTCATATTTAGCTACTGCTGAGAATATGCTAAAAGCTTTTTCTCAGACACACTGTCATTTCTAAAAATGTCAGGCTTACAGACATGATATGCTCCAGAAACTCACTTTAATTTGAATAATAACTAAAAGCCTGTCACATGCTAAGTCATTGGAACTATTTCCTCCTCAGTTCTGCAGCAAAGAAAACAACAAGTTCTTCCCAAGCCTATTCTGTTTTCCTTCCCACCTCCCACCAAGAAAACACTGTTTTTTCTATCACACAAAAAAAGTTGTGAATACTTTAGGTCTCCTATGACACATTATTGTGTGTTGTCTTATTCCAATTGTTATAGGCTTCTTCTGCCTTATTCCTTAATAGCAGCTGCTTATTAAATACATAATTTTGTGTCTGTCTTCTGAGAAAGCATGAAATCACTGTATTAATATTTGTTTTATGAAGGAAAACAAGATATCAAGGAGAGACTGTGCTAGCATTTCATGTGGGTAATGTGAAGAATCTTATGTGTGTTCATCAACTGCCGTGAAGGTTTGATATTTCTTTCTTGTGGATTCTGGGAAACACTGTCTTGAAGATAAGATGGTCCCTCCTTTAGGAAATGAGAACTCAATAAGAAACAATATTGATTCAAGTTCATGCATCTGGGAATTGTAAGGCTTTATGTCCTTCATTAAACACGGTCAGCGGGGGCCCAGATACTCCTGAGTTACAGGCAATTATATATGAGTGGTTTCATTTACCACAAAACAGTAGGTGGCTTATAGTTTAGGAATGCTTCCTTGATATTGGATGTCAAATCCTCATTTAAATTCCTTCGGTGTCTTCAGTGACTACCTAGGCAGCTTCTTCTACTCCGTTACCTGTAAGCGGAGCCTGGCTCTTGGGAAAAAAGTGAACTACCATAGACAGGGCAGATGTTAGTGGCAGATGGTATTCATAGCCTCAACAGGCATTTTCAGAAGGCACTTGGAAGGATATTGGTGTGGCCAATGAGATATTATAACCCCGTAGTTTGAACCTAGGGTAAGCAATGCAAAGGACTGGGGAGAGGGGAGATGCTATTTCAGGGACAGTGAGTGACAGCAACAGATCCCCTGAGGTAGTGGGGAGATATGCCCCCATTCCTCATTTTATAATATTTGGAAGGAAGTCACTATACCTAGTTCATGTTTTAGGAGTGAGGAATTATATTACATCTCATTAAGGGTGGAGTATCTACATAAATTATTTGGAATATGTCTGCACAGGAGATGTCTCTATTCTCCCTTATGTTTTCTTTTCGTTTGCTTATGGAATCAAGGAAATTTATTTTACACTTTGGGTTATAATCTAATATCACTTTATTTTGTTCAAATGATTGTAACTGTGGTCATTGGGAGTTCTGTCAC
This sequence comes from Theropithecus gelada, assembly GCF_003255815.1. Lineage (NCBI taxonomy): Eukaryota > Metazoa > Chordata > Mammalia > Primates > Cercopithecidae > Theropithecus > Theropithecus gelada. Next base: position 81,142,662 of record NC_037676.1, read on the forward strand.
TTGTCTCATCATGTATATCTCCTGTCCCAACCCTAGAATCAGTCATTCCTCTAATGATCTCTGGATCCTTATATTGAAGAATGAGAAACTAAAATCTGGGTGCTAATGTGTGTTCACTGTTATTGGAATTTTTTCCTAGGGTTTCAAGATGACAGAGTAAAGAAAAATATATTTATACTAACCCATACATATACACACATCTACAAATATTTCTACATTTAACTGCTATCATTTGAACATTCATGCTTCCTAAAAATTCATATGTTTTAATCTAATCATCAATGTGCTGATACTAGAAAGCGGAGACCTTTGTGAGGTGATTAGATCACAATGGAAGAGGCCTTATGCATGGGATTAGTGTCATTATTAAAAAGGTCCCAGAGGCCTGCCTTGTCCCTTCTGCCAGGTGAGAATGCAGCAAGAAGACATCTTCTATGAACCAGGAAGTGGGCCTCAGCAGACACAAAATCCACTGTGGCCTTGATCTTGGACTTCCTATCCTCCAGAACTCTGAGAAATAAATTTCTGTTGTTTATAAGCTACTTGGTTTATGACAATTTGTTATACCAGCCTGAACTCACTGACTGTAACTACCTGTGTCTGTATTAATCTAAATGAGTTTTCCCACTGATATCTCCAACTCTACTCCATTACCACATGGATCATTCTAGCCTGTTCTCTTTGAAAGTGTGTGTGTATGTGTGTGTGTGTGTGTGTGTGTGTGTGTATTCATGTATATATAAAACATGAATTCATGTATATATAAAACATGAATATGTATATATTCATATTTTAGGATATATGTATGTATATAGTGTTTTCAGATTTTTAAATCTCTACCCTCATGGAAAATAACTTTATCAGCTAAAACACAGTGCTTATGTACATTTCCTTTTGACTTTAGTCACAGTCTCCACTCATTTTCAGTTACTTAGTGACTCAAGACACTTTCCTTCACTCCATTCAGTGAGGATACGTCATAAATGGGTAATACAGTTTTATTCTTTTGTCACATTTTTCATTCTACCTTGGAAAACCCCAATATCCTAATGATATTTTTTCATACGTTAAGTTTTATCCTTTGTGCTGTAATCTTCTGTGTGCTTTGATAAATGTAGAGTTCCATGAATCCACCACTACAGCATCAAAATAAAACACAAAATAGTTTCACAACTCTAAACAATGTTGTAAGTTCTTCTATTCAACACTTCCTCCCCAAACTCCTAAGAAAAATTGCCTCTATAACTTTTCCTTTCTAGGATGTCATAAAAATGGAATCATATATTGTATAGCCCTTTCAGACTGGCCTTTTAATGTCTTATTTATTTAAGATGTATCTAGGATTTTACATGACTTGATAGTTAATTCCCTTTTTTTCCCTGAATTGTATTCCATTATATGAATACATCCAGTCTATTTATCCACTTACCTATTAAAGGATTACTTCCAGTTTTTGGTAACTATGAATAAAGCTGCTATAAACACTTACATTCAGTATTCTTTGTGGACATAAATCTTCAAATCAGTTGGGTAAATGCCTATAAGGGTGATTTAAGAGTCATATAATAAGACTATTTTGCTTTGGAAAAAAAAAAAAAAAGCTGCCAAACTGTCTTACAAAGTGACTGCAGAATGTTACTTTCCCACAAGCAATGATAGTCTTTTCCTTTTTCCTATATCATTGCCAGCAATTGTTATGTCAGTTATTTAGGATTTTAGCTATTCTAATAAATATACATTAATAGGGTTTCAATTTGCAATTATCTAACAGCATGATGTTGAGCATCTTTTCATATGCTTTTTTTGATACCTGTATAAATTTTTTGATGAGGTGCCTAATTCAATTTTTTTTTACCACTTTTCAATCAGTTTATTTGTTCTCTTATGTAATTGTAAGAGTTTTCCCCTCTATTTTAGATACTCACACTTTATAAAATATGTACTTTGCAAGTATTTTCTGAGTCCTCACTGTATTTTTTGTTTTCTTAACAATGCCATTCCCAGTGCAAATATTTTTTAATGTAATGAAGTTCAACCTGCCAATTATTTTCATGGGTTGTGATATTGGTGGTATAACTAAAAACTCATCATCCAACCCAAGATTGTGTATTTTCTTCCAAAAGATACATAGTTTTTGCATTTTTCTTTGGGTTAATAATTCATTTTGAGTTAATTTTAGTGTAATGTGTATTGTCTGCATTTAGGTCGTTTTTTCCCCCTTTGGCATATGGATTTCCAATTGCTGCAGGACCGTTTATTGAAAATATTACCTACTCTTACCTGAGTTTTCATTGTCAAAATCCAGTTTATTGTATTTGGGTGGGTCTATCTCCAGGTTACCTATTCTCTTACACTGATGTTTGTGTCTATTCTCTCACCAATTACTGTCACTTTAAAATAAGTCTTGAAATCAGTTAGTCTGAGTTTTCCTCTGGCTTTTTTTCTCCTTCTATATTGTGTATGGCATTCTAGGTCTCTTGACTTTTCATATATATTTTACAATCAGTTTGATGATATCTAAAAATTACTGTGCTGGGACTTTGTAATTAAATTAAGTGTATACTTCAAGTTGGGAAAAAAATGACATCTTAACAATATAGAATCTTCTAATCCATGAACATAGAAAATCTCTCCATTATTTAGTCTACTCATTTCATCAATGTCTTGTAGTTTTCTATATACAGGAACTATACATATATGTTTGATTTGTATGTAAGTATTTCTTGGTGGTATTGTACATTTTTTAAAATTTCAAATTCCAATTGTTCATTGCTAATATGTAAGAAAACAATTAACTTTTGCATATTGGTTTTGTATCCTCTAACCTTGTTATGCTTGACTATTAGCTCCAAGAGTGTGTGTATGTGTGTGTGTACGTATAAATCCATCTGTGAATATAGACAGTTTTATTACTTCTTTTCCAGTACATATACATTTTATTTACTGTTTATGTTTTATTGCATTAGCTAGAACTTGGCAGTACAATGTCAGATAGAACTGGTGAGAGACTATGTCCTTGCCCTGTTCCTGATCTTGGGAGAAAATGTATTTTCTCTCACCATTAAGAATGATATTAGCTGCAATTTTTAATAAAAGTAATTTATCAAGTTGAGGAATTTCCCCTTCTATTCCGACTTTGCTGACAGATTTTATCATGAATGGGTGTTGGAGTTTGTTTTTTTGTCAGTTGATATAATGTTGTGATTTAATTATTTAAGGCTTCTGATTTGGTGGATGACATTGATTAGTTTTCAGATGTCTTTTTTTACTTGGAGTAAATGCCACTTTGTGATGATATATATATTTTAATATATTAATATGTAGTTTTGATTTAAAATATTTTGTCACATATTTTTGCACTATATTCATGAAAGACATTGGTCTGTAGTTTTCTTTTCTTGTAATGTCTCTATCTGTTTTGGGTATCAGATAAAAAATTTGAGCTAGAAAGTGTCTTTCTTTACTTTGGGATTCTCTAAGTCTTCCACAAAGAGCTCTTGCAGCTCTTTCAGGTAGAATTGTATTGAGCCTTGCTGTAAAATGTGGTAAAATGTGGAGGATAGTAGTAGTTTCATAGTTTTAGGTCTTAGATTTATGTCTTTAATCCATTTTCATTTGATTTTTATATATGGTGAGAGATAGGGGTCTAGTTTCATTCTTCTGCATATGGATTTCCGATTTTCCCAGGACCATTTATTAAAAAGACTGTTCTTTCTGCAATGGATGTTTTTGGCCCTTTTGTCAAAGATGAGTTCACTGTACATGTATGGACTTGTTTCTGGGTTCTCTGTTCTGTTCCATTGGTCTATGTGTCTGTTTTTATGCTAGTATCATGCTGTATTGATTACCATAGCTCTGCAGTATAATTTGAAGTCAGGTAATCTGGTTCCTCCAATTTTGTCCTTTTTGCTCAGTATAGTTTTTTCTATTTTGTGTGGCTTAATTTCTATCTCACAAACTGTGGTTTCTCCAACATTTTAATGGGCTTTGAAGCATAATTGTTCTCAATCTGGGAGGAATCCGTCACGTCATTGTCATGAGGGCTTTACAGCTTTTGTTTTTAATGATATAATAGTGCACTAAGAACTTTTCTTTCCCAAAACAGTTACAAGAGAACATAAAGTGGAATCAATCCATCTCTAGATCATCACCTCGTTCTGGCGATGATCCAGGGGGCACCACATTTATTTTCATTTAGAGATAACCAAACACAATGAGGACATACACACTGTTGTCCTTTTTTTTTGGGACCTGACTCAGATGCTTCCTTTTTTTCCTGTTTGTAAGCCATGGTATTCAGGAGAACTTGATATTGACCCAACACTCACAGTTATGGTTCATTGCCAAGACTGGGCTGACTAGAGGACATATTTTCCACATGTTTTCGACTGAATCTGACAATCCTGGTGCATGTGATTCTTCCTGCTCTGAAAACAAAATTCCTTCATTGTGACTCTCTTTTCTTTCTCCCCATGTGTCGATTGCCTTTCCACTATTTTCATTGGTCTTATTATCTTTCCCCTGTTGTTAAGTCATGTTTTGACTTTAAAGGTTTCTCCATTTGGGAGAGAGACATTGCTGTGTGATGGAAGCAAACACCCCAAGGCCACCTTAGATCATTTTTTTTTTTTTTTTTTTTTTTTAGAGAAGAAGTCTTCAAAAGCATAAATGTTGCTGTTGACTTTGTTCCTTAAGATTGCTAAATTAGAGAAGATCTACTTTGCCATTTGTAAACCTGTATTCTTCATATCATTTCAAATGAATTGTAAAGCTCCCACTTGTATTGGCCGCGTGTGTCTATTATAAGCTTCAGCTTGTATTGGCTCTGTGTGTGTGTATTATTTTAATGTAGAGGTCATGTGTCTTGCAGAAAAATACCATGGCCATGTCTGAAATGAGTTTAACTGTGTGTAATTGTAATGTTTTCAGCCTGTTGTATGTGGAAACAGAGAAAGAAGCAACTGCATGATTTAGTCTCAGTTCAGTACCCTTAGCTCTCCGATGCGACTTCATGTCTTTGAAGTCCTGCTCCATTTGATAGTTGGGAGCATGAAATTCTGCTCAGTAGAACTTTAACATAAAGTTTTGACCTCTGTTACAAGGTATTTATGTTGTGTGTGAATGTGGGATCTCAAAGTAAGTTTTAAAGAGTAGGAGAAAGAAGAACTAAGAAGGCATGTGGGCCTGAGGTAGGTAGTGGTGGCATTACTAGGAGGAAAGGATGAGATGATAAAAGGAAATCTGCGGACTATAAATGCATTAATGTTTATTTTGTAGCATTGAATGGATCTTCACCTCTCCTGAAATCATCTTTGTTATCTGGCAAAATTTCTCTCTTCACACTTCCAGTTTAAAAAATAAAAGAAAATGACCCAGCCATCCCACTATTGGGTATATACCCAAAGGATTATAAATCATGCTGCTATAAAGATACATGTATATGTATGCTTATTGTGGCACTATTCCCAATAGCAAAGACTTGGAACCAACCCAAATGTCTATCAATGACAGACTGGATTAAGAAAATGTGGCACATATATACCATGGAATACTATGTAGCCATTAAAAAGATGAGTTCGTGTCCTTTGTAGGGACATGGATGCAGCTGGAAACCATCATTCTCAGCAAACTATTGCAAGAACAGAAAACCAAACACCACATGTTCTCACTCATAGGTGGGAATTGAACAATGAGATCACTTGGACACAGGAAGGGGAACATCACACACTGGGGTCTGTTGTGGGTTGGGGGTATGGGGGAGGGATAGCATTAGGAGATATACCTAATGTGAATGACGAGTTAATGGAGTGCAGCACAGCAACATGGCACAAGTATACATATGTAACAAACCTGCACGTTGTGCACATGTACCTTAGAACACAAAGTATAATAAAAATAAATAAATAAATAAATAAATAAAAATCTTTAAAAAATAAATAAAAGAAAAGTAAAAAATAAAGTTGCTATAAGCCATCTCTAAAATTCATTTCTATAAGTGCAGGTTATTTATTTTAAAGAAAGAAGAAGAGAGTTACATGTATAAGTGGATAGGAAATCTTAAATGTATTCAGAACTGTACTGATAATTAAACTTGAGTGTAGCTTTCAGTGTGTGACTTGTAACCATCATTACTTTTGGTACATCTGGAGCTACTTCAGTGATTTGGTATAACTATTCACTATTTTCTTTCTGCTCCCCTTTGGGTAAAAAGAGAATTCTTCCCCGCTCAGACCTTAGCTTCCTTTACAAACAAGACTACACATGAAAGAGGATTTTACTAAAAGAAAGAGCTGTTGTCACTGCTACAATTGCATAAATAGGAAAAACATATTAGTTTATGCAGATAATTCACAACAAAGTGCACTTTAAGCTCAGGAATTATTAGAATCAATGCTATTGCTCTTTTAATTTTCCAAATAAATCCTGATACCTATTATACTACATTAATTATCTTTATTCAAGTTTAATATTTCCTGTCAAAACATTTTAGTTCAGAATTTAAAAAACAACTTATACCAAACTTTATAATAAACCAAATTTGGTGATTTGAAAACATTGAAATGTTGCTGTGATGGACAGATTGCTTTATAGGAAGAGAAAATTTGGCCAATTCAAGAGAGAGGTTCTGTGAGCATTTGTGTGGAAGTCAAGCATCTGTTTAGTTGGTTTATTTTTCTTCTTTTTAGATCTACCAAAAAGTGACCCTTCTTTATAAATGAAAGTTCCAAGGTAACTCTTAAAAGATCCACATTTCTGCTCATTTGTCCTACAAACAGAATTATTTTAAAAAGCAGAATATCTTATAACATAATTACTAAAAATCTGTATACTGATATTTTAAAAAATTTATTGGTTTTAAGACAGGATTCAAAATAGACTTTCAAAAGCAATTTTCAGTTCCAATTATTCTGAAAAGTAGGGATGCCAATATTACCCCCTTTGCTGCCACCTGTTGTTTCATCAAAGAAATGACTCACTTGTAATATTTTTTTCCTTTAGCATAAATTACTCATCGAAATTGTTATTTCCAGTATTAAAATCAGATTATCTTCAGGCTACATATATATATATATATATATATATATATATATATATATATATATATACAATACAGAGAATCTTTTTGTTTCTAACAGTTGGAGAGACAGGTTTTCAAGTAGTCACACATGATATCCAGAGATTTAGATTCTCCCTTTGGCACATGCAATAGATATTTGAAAAGGTTGAAAAGACAAAAATAAAAAAAGCCAATGATTCCTAAACAAGCACATGATACCTGAAAGGGCTTTGTAAACTAAGCTTTCTAATGTAAAAGCACTTAGCTTAATAGCAACACTCTTAGCCCTGGAAGAAAAATTTAAAATAAATACTCCCATATCCACTCTCCTATACCCTAACATTGTTGTATATCAGGTATTAAAACTGGTAAAATCTGGAAGTATAGAGATGAATATAATATGGTCCTTTTAACATTATTTATTTGTTTGTTTTTTGAAACAGGGTCTTGCTGTGTTGTCCAGGGTGGTCTCAAACTCCTGGACTCAAGTGATCCTCCTGTCATGGCCTCCCAAAGTGTTGGGATTACAGACTTGAGCCACCACAACTTGGCCAGGTCCCTGTTTTTGAGCAATTCAGAAGTTAAAAGAAAAGACAAATTATGTTGAGAGAAGAAAGTCCCTTGTTCTTGTTGAAACTGGATGCATTGGTGATGAACTAGGAAATCAAGATAGGAGACTGATAGTAATTCTGCTATGATAAAAACATCAGCAAAAAGGACAATATTGGCGAAAGACATGGAGAAGAGTCTATAAATGACACAATTAAAAGGCTGGGATTTGGTGACTGAAAGAGTTGAGAGAAAAGAGATTATTCCAAGTTCAGAGTGAGGGAGATTGGAAAGGGTTGTTGGTTAGCAGGAAAAAAATTGTTCTTTAGCTGTATTTAATTTATCAGAAGACCTGTACAACTACTGCACTATCTAAAATATAACCCATTCCCTCATCCCCCAAAATAGATAAACCACAATAATAAACAAATAGGAATTTTATGGCAAACAGTTAAGTAGTTCCAAAACAAACATATCTTAAAAATTAAGCTCTTATATTCTATCCATGTTAGATTATTTATGTCTCTTGCCAAGACATTATTTATTCTTATTTTAGAAACAATTTTAACTTTAATCCATAGCAGATTAGGATGGACAAGAAGGTCAGGAAACAATTTCTGGAGGCAAACAGGCAGGTAGCTGTAAGACTAATGGCTGACAATCTAACTTTCTAAGTATTTTAAGTTTCATTTCTTTGTTTGTTTTTTATTTTGATTTTTTAAATTTCACCTGACCCTATTTCATTCACCTTGGCCTTAGACTAATGTTTCAAGCCAAGAAAGCTCAGTTTCTGAATGTCCTGACAAGAGGTGGCCCATGATCTCCTGGGAAGAGTGCTGGGTCCACTCTGCTTCTGGTGCCGGATACTGGTACACTGAATGACTGCCAACTACGCATTAACTACAGCAGCAATGAAAATAATGTAAATGCTTGTGTGGCACTAAGCAGGTGACAAACACCGTTCTAAGTGCATTATATACTTATTTAACCTTCCCCATCACCCTGTGAGGTGAATGCTCTCAGTACACTGGATTTACAGTAAGGGATGGGATACGGAGACCACACAGATAAGAGGTGGATCTAAGATGCAAATCCAGCAGGTCTGGGGCCAGAGTCTGTGCTCTAGCCCACATACACTACAGTTTCTCAGTGATGACCACCAGGGAATAGTCTTTCCAAAGTAAATTGGGTTAGTAATTTCTAAGCAATTCAGTTTGCAAGCTATAGACAAATATTTAAAGCTGAAGTCATTAGGTCAAGGCTGGTATTTTGTTTCAAACCAGTTTCATTTTGTGGTGGAAATGGTCTATACCACGCATTACTTTCTCACAGCTGATATTACAGGTAAATATAGTAATTCAGTGAATTAACCCATTTCGTAGTAAATGGATTATATATTCATAAAGTATTACTATGGGTTATTCTCATCAAGTTATTCTCTCATTATTATCAGAGTTAATAAGGCACTTTATCAAGTACCCTCTGCCCCACAATTTCTAATTAACCTATGTTACATGGCTCAAGATGGATTTGTCAAATACATTTTTATTATTATTTTTTAAACTTTTATTTTAGGTTCAGGGGTACAAGTGCAGGTTTGATACATAGACAAACTTTTGTCATGGGATTTTGTTGTACAGATTATTTCATCACCCATGTATTAAGCCTAGTACTCATACCTTTTAAATATTAAGTTACTCTTAATGAAAGATGATTTGGAAAATGTTATCTAGCCTTCTTTTGTAATTTTATTTCTGGAGATTGTAAACATTTTCTCTTTCTCTTTGCATGTCTGGAATGTTAACATGCAATGTCAAAGGGTGTGTGTGTGTGTGTGTGTGTGTGTGTGTGCACGTTTGTGTCCATTAATACCGCCCCGGGCACATTGTCTCTTTTGATCTGAACACTCAACAAATTATGGTAGCTTCCTCCTCTTTTTTTATTTTAACTTTTGTCTAATGATTCATTTCCTATCTGTACTCTGGCAGCCCTTTTGAGGACACCTATTATATTATCTGTTCACCTGCCTAATGTTCTTTTACCCATAAATTCCAGCTCTATAGAACTTCACTTTTTGTTGTGACTTTTTTCTCTTAATCTTTGAAAATCCTAAATTGTTTATTAACATAAATCATTCTCTCTTTCCTTTCATTTTAAACATTTAACTTCTTAAATAGTAGAAACCATATTTGTTAACTCTAGAAAGTCTTTTTGGAACTGTAACTGTCTCTTAGAAGGCCCTCATCTTTTGCTTAAAGATTTTGTCCATCTCTTCCATTAGTTTTATTTATTATGATTATTATTATTGAGATGCTGTTATTGAGGCATTTTTATTGACTCTGTCACCCAGGCTGGTATGATCTCAGCTCACTGCAACCTCTGCCTTTCAGGCTCAGGTGATCCTTCCACCTCAGCCTCCTGAGTAGCTGGGAATACAGGTGCTGGCCACGCCCAGCCAATTTTTGTATTTTCAATAGAGATGGGGTTTCACCATTTTGCCCAGGATAATCTGTAACTCCTGGGCTCAAGTGATCCTCCCGCCTCAGCCTCCCAAAATGCTGGGTATTCATTCTGTTCCAATGAAAGCTATCTGTTTTTGCTTTTACAACTTGATTCTCTTTCCTTATATGAATTAATACCTTAAATAAGTTATATTTTGCTGTTGTTGTTGTTGATGATGATGATTTATAGACATTATTCCTTTTAGTGTTGTGAGTAAGGCTTCTGACTTTTTTCCATGTAGGGAAACTGTGGTTGTTTCTTCCAGGAACAGAAATGATTGCTCTCTGCTGACACTAGGATTGGACTGCCTGAGCCTCGTGGGGTGTGCTTGCTGCAGTCTTTTCCCTCCCAACTGTTGGTGCGGGAACTCTTCCACTCATCAGCATATAATCTTCCCCCACCACCCCAGTTTAGTGCTGTCTGTGGATTTTGGGTTACTCAAAGACAGTAGGCAGCAAGTGGTCAAGAATGTCCTGTTTTGGGACCCCGAAGAACTCTGACATCATGTCACAGTGGAATTCTAGAGAAAGAAAAGATGCCAATTGCAGAAAATGTTTTGATATGCAGATTCTGTCTTGAATAAAGATAACTTGCAAAGTTCAGCAAGAATTCTTAACTATAACATGTGTCGATAACTCCAAGTTATATAGAGTTCACAAATGTATAAAATACATAAAATTATCATGTAATTGTGCTTCAAACAATTCAACTCTTCAACTTGAAGTAAAATTTTTGTTTCCCAGTGTGCAGAATAAACCTGGAAAGTTATTTAAAAAGAGGATTTGGCATTGAGCTTTAAAGTAATTTTGAAGGAATATTTATAATTTCAGCTATTGCTAGGCATGGTTCAGGAGATCTAGACTAAATGCAACACATCTATCCACCACTGATAGTCCCAGAACAAGTCATTTAACCTCAATATAACTTAATATTTCTCCTCTAAAATATATAAACAGGGTATTGGATTGTTAACTAAGTTCACTCAGGAGCTACATAACTTACTCTTGCAATGCAAAACAGTCTTAAAAAGGTTTTTTGCTTCCACTAAATCAAAAATCACAAGATTTCATGGACCTTTGGCCTTTTGTTTTTTGAATAGTGAAAGTCTGGGATGCTAAAGTGGTGAATATCGAGAGTCGACGCTATAATGCTGATCTATTTTAAATGTTCAGTCTCTGTGTGTGCATGTATGTGCACCTACATGCATATAAAGGCACATGTGAGATATGTGATACTAATTTTTAGTCTGTGTGTGTGCATGTATGTGCACATACATGCATATAAAGGCACATGAGAGATATGTGATACTAAGCACGGAACCTTAATAAAAATTACTATCAGGTCAATATTGAGGCAAGAAAACATCACAGAAATCCCATAGAAGAGAAACTCAAATTTAGGAAAATTCAATTCAAGCTTGCTCTTTTAGAATACTTTATGGAAGATACTAGAGAGGAACAGAAGCCAGAGTAAGGTTTAAATAAATTATAGATTGATAGATCTAACGCTAGCATTTTTTATCAGAAATTTCTTTTTCTTTAAAGTTCTTTATTAGCAGTTTCTATCTGCTTTTGAGTGATTTATTGGAACTACTTTAATTTCCCCCAGCTGTCACAGCTGAGTGAACTTACAGGCCTTTGAGAGGCTAACCACATCCCATTACAATTATTGCTTTTGTATCCAATTAGAGCACCTAGGTCTAGCATAGATATTGGCATAGATTAAAGTAGGTGACAATCATGCACTTAAAAACAAGATGGATGTGTGTATGTTTGTGTGTGTGTGTGTGTGTTTGGAAATGGGTGGGGTAAAAACTTGCACCTTTATTGAAAATCTTCATAGAGATTTATAAAACAATATACTTTTTCTGTTACTCACCTTTATAAGTAAATATATTGATTTTTCATAATTTAATCTGTGGTGAATAAATATTGCTATAAAGCCTCCTTATCTTAATAGTTCTAGACACAATAGGTATTTTCTTCTCAGTAGGGTCATTGGGAAATATGCCTTTGTCAGGTCTTTTCTTCCAATTACATGCTATGGCACATACAGAGAAGATAAGACTTGGCCTCTGACCTCTGCAGTTTAACTATGGGTTGGTTTTCTCTTTTCTGCATTGCTGACTTTTGAAATGGAATGATTTCCTTTGTGACAATCAGTATTTTTTAAAAATCAATTTCATTAATGCTTTTTCATTATTATATTCACCAGCAAAAGACAGTTTATTGCAACTAATCATTTAGAATCGAAGAGATTTTTGTATTCTCTCTACCCTGCTTACACACACCTTCACACATACAATTTTATTCCCAAGACGTTACGTCTTTGTTTCCTAAGAACTTTATTTTACTCTGAAATAAACTCAGTAATTGGATCAGGATATTTCTTAGCAGGGCTATTGTTTTTGTTTCTAAATATTTGTTTCTAAATATTGCCAGTTCACTTCCAAATTTTCTATAGGTTGTTGCCACATCTATGCCAAAACCAAAGAGAGATTTGGTATTTAATAGAATATTTCTTTGTGTGTGTGTGTATGTTTTCCCATATCACCAACTCATTTTTTTTACCTTGGGATTCTTTCACTCCATGTATACCACCAATTAATCAGCAATCGTGTGCTAAGAGTCTTCTTTCAGCCCTCCTAATAACATACAAAATGTGGTAAATATTTATTGGTAAATGCATAAGTGTTGTGTTGCATGTTGATTCTAGACAATATTCATTTATACTGAAGTCAGTCTTTTGCTTTATTTATTTATCTTTTCCTTTGACTCAGTCAGCACAGCCTCATGACAATCAGTTGAACAGTGAAATTTATCTTTATCTGTTAATTAGTTTGTTTACACAGTACTAAAGTACTATTTTGAGTACATGTTTTGTTACGGTTAAATGATGTAAGTTTTAGCAGGAATTTAATTTGGGGCAGTAGCACTGAATAAAGAATTCACCATCGTGATAAAGACAAAATATTTTAAAAAGAAATATTTAGATCTATATGGTTTGCTATAATAATTAAGACACAAGACAATAGCATTTTTTTGAAACTCACAAAAAATGTAATTATCATCTTGCAGTAGAGGCAGTACATAGCATTTCAATAGAAGACCTGGCATTGCAGTTCAAGCCTGTATCCCACTCCCTGCTCTCTCATAAGGTTGTGTGACTTTACTATTTTTTTAAAAAAGAACTGTTTTACTTTTCATTTGTAAGATAAATTTAAAGAAAATCTACTTTATCAAGTCCCTCTAATTATTTTACATATTGACTGAAGTACATCCTTTATGACTAATAATTTGAAATAAAATGATTTTTTTAAATCTGGGGAGGAGTTAAAGGAACTAATTATGCAACATATATTAAAGTGAATGTGATCCAGTAAGCCACTGAATTTGGGGTGATGTTTCTATTCCACTCTGAGCTACCTAGACAACAGGCTATCAGGGGCCAGTAAGGAGTAGAGAGAGGGCACTCCTTCTCTTGGCTGGAGAGGCTGTACCTGAACTGATCTTTTTATAGAATCAGAGAAAAATCTGATCTCATGGACTCCAAGGTCTTCCATTGCTGGACACACAGATTTCCAAGCCAACTCTTGCAGCATTGAATTCCAGACTAATTGGAGTTCAATTCTCTTTTCATTCACAAGGATGAACAACACATATAGTAGAAAGAATAACAAAGAGAGGATAGGATTCTTCCACTCGGGGACTCATTATGTGTCCACCAGTGTGTGGGTCCAATGCGTTCTCTGTGGGCTGATAGAAGAAATGAGAGGCCTTGATGTTTTGTTGGAAGAGATGAAATCATGAACTATGATTAGAGAATAAAATGAGTAATTAATACCAAAATAGTCCGTTCACCTTATTTCTTAATGTTTACTATGTGATAGACATAATGGTGGTAAGGAAAATATGAAAGAGTCCTTGTTTTCGCTAAGGGAAATTGAGGAAGGTGATACAGAGAAGTGAAAAAGCAACTAGAATGCTAAGAGCCCCAGGATAACTACCAACTGCTATAGTTGTTTTAAAGTGTCTCACAAACTTGCCCTAATCCAGGTTAAAAACAATCATATCCCCCAGTGTTGAAAGCCAGCTACTCTAAATCTTCTTCCTTTCTTAACATTTACTGAGTCATTTGTATGTGCTGGGCAGTGTGATCAAGAACCAAATTTTGCCCCTTTATAAGCAAAGTGCTATTACAAGTATACAGAAGAGAAAATCAAGGCTTGGGGTGGTTGCAATCACACAGTTGGAGGCCTCTGAGCCAGGATTTGAAACCAAGTAGTCTGGCTCCTAAGCTCTTAGTCACTGAATGAAATTGCATGGGGTGTGTGTGGTTGGGAAATAACACTCCTTCTTACATGTTTGTGAGGGCACCTGACTTCGAATCTTCAGTCGAACACCTTGTGCTGTACATTTCATGGGAGCTCACAATTATGCATTTATTTTAGAGCTATCTTTAGCTGCACGGCATTTCAAGGTGCCAGTTACTTAAATTCCTTTTTTCTACCATAGTAAAACAGAGCATTTAATCAGACAGTATTCTAAAGGGAACTCCTGGCAACTAAGGGCTCCTCTCCCATGAATCACTCAGGGTCAGAATTAGACTGGATTAAATACCAGCGGATATCTTACAAATCAGAGGGGTGGGGTGCCATCTCCAATTGCCAGGTTTGGCTTACATTCCAAACTGAGATGGCAAATTTTACGGATCCCATTACATGCTTTACCGTATCAAACATGGCGGCTCTTCTCCCTGATCTTCCCTGTTTATTATTCCCCGGAGTTACTACAAAGAGCAGGTTGAAATACTCTTATACTTCCCGGGGCTAATAAAGAAGCACCAGCACTAAAGTATTTCGATTGGCTGCATGATCTCCCTGGAGAAACATAGCACTTCTAGTCTTGCTCCAATGCCACTTTATGTTCCCATTCTACATTTCCTTTCTTGAATGGAAGAGAAGAATGAACGTTAAACAAGAAGGGGTCAGAGAGAGGAAGAGTTGCACACAAATACAAGCACAGGGATGAAAGGAAGGGGAGGAGATAAAGAAGGAAGGAACAGGGAATATACCTCCTGAAAAGACACTGAGCCATGCTGCTATGGCATAAACCTCCAGTTAGGTAAACATATTAAAGTGCACTTATATCCATAATTTCTTTCTTAAAAGAGGGAAGCAAGAGATGCTTGGAGAAGGAGAATAGTCAAG
The DNA here is from genome assembly GCF_003255815.1 of Theropithecus gelada. Taxonomy (NCBI): domain Eukaryota; kingdom Metazoa; phylum Chordata; class Mammalia; order Primates; family Cercopithecidae; genus Theropithecus; species Theropithecus gelada. Next base: position 81,157,979 of record NC_037676.1, read on the forward strand.
AAGATGGAAATAATGACTAATGCTGTTCTTCTCACCTGTTTGCCAGTCTCACTCAAATGAGGATGACTATTTAGAGTAATATTGAATTACAGAAAACTTTATGCGATTATAAGCCTGAGAAAGAAGCACCCAAACGTGCATGTAAAAGGTGGACTAATAAGAGGCAAAGGTAAGGAAAGATGAAGGAGAGAAGGAAAATAAGGAAATGCCAATTATTAGTTTAGAACACCCGAATACCAGTCTTCTTCTACTAAAATATTTAATTGTGAAAATAACTTTATTCTTCTCTTAGAAATTTGAAAACAATACATTTTGCATTATGTTATAAATCAGGAATGAGAACACTGTATTGCTGTTTATCAATTTGGTAGAGGAGAAAAATTGGGGTCATAGCATAGCAAGAAAAAACGCTCGCTTTGTTTTATTTGCTTTTGAAGAAAATAATACACACATTTAATTTATACACTTAAAAATTAATCATTAGGACATTAACCACTATGAAATGAAAATACCAGAATTAATTTATTCTATCTTTAAATTAATTACAGACAACCACAGTTGCTAACAGTATGAGTTCTACAGTTATACAGAACTAAGTCCGTTAGCTATGTGACCCATGGCCAAATATTTTCCTTCTCTGTGCCTGCATTTCTTCATCTGTAAACTGGAATAATGATAGCAACTACTTCAGAGGACCACGTAAGTATTAAATGAGGTAATCCTAGTGATGAGAGTCTCAGAATGCCTTGCATATTATAAATTCTTAACAGGTGTTGGCTTCATCATTATTTTGTTATTTTATTATATATATTTTAACAGCTTTATTGAGATATAATTGATATACAAAGAACTGCACATATTCAACGTGTATAATTTGATGAATTTGTACATAGGCAAACACCCATACAACCATCCCCACTCAGGGTAATAGACGTATGCAACTTCTCCAAGTTTTTTTTGTGTCCCTTTGTTTTTGTTTTGTTTTGTTTTCTTGGGAAGAACACTTAACATGGAAATCTACCTTCTTAACATATGATCCAGCAATACCACCTCTGGGTATATATTCAAAGGGATTGAAATCAGGATCTCAAAAAGACATCTTCACTCCCGTGTTCATTGTAAAATTAGTCACAATAGCCACGATATGGAAACAACCTGTTTCCATTGACATATGAATGCATAAAGAAAATGTAGTATACAATGGAATTATTCATCCTTAAAAAGAAGGAAATCCTGCCATTTGAGACAACATGGATAAACCTGAAGGACATTATGCTAAGAGAAAGAAGCCATTCACAGAAGGATAAATGGTTTATGATTACACTTACATGAGGTATCTATAACCGTCAAACTCATAGAAGCAGAGAATATAACAGTGGTTGTCAGAGGCAAATTAAGAGAGAGGTGAGGAGTTGTTCAATGGTTACAAAGTTTCAATTATGCTACGTGAATGAATTCTAGAGATCAGCTCTACAGCTAAGTGCCTGTAGTTAAAAATACTGTATTGTGTTTATCATTATTATTTTGAAGAAAATATTAAAAAGTATATAGTGGTCACTTTAAGGTCAACAACAGATAAACCACCAGAATAAAGTATCATTTTTTAAAAACCTCAGCAAGACTTTAAAAATTCATTTCTAACTATGGATATCTCATGAAATTCAGAGGACTTTAATGAAATCCTAATACAGCTGGTTGTTCTCCATAATTGACCAAATAAAATCAAATCCTTCCTGAAATTTGCTAGCTAGAATATTATTCTAAGCTTAACTCTATGCTGGGCAGGCCAAGTTATCTTAGAAATGGTTTTGTAGGATACAAATTTAATAACCCATATATTCAGTAATTTGTAAGGCAATGGGCCAAATCTTTGGCAGGGATTTTCTTATTTCCCCACAGCTGAAGTTTCTGGAGAATTGCTCTCATATTAGAAAAACCATGCAAAAAAAATAACAAAAAAAAACAAAACTAAGTGGAACTGCTCATGAAGAATATACTGTTTTTGTCTTTAACCACTTTATTCAGGTATGATTGACACGTTTAAAAACTGTACTTATTTTATATACAATCTCTCAGTGACTTTCAAAATAGGTATAAACCCATGAAATCATCACCACTACCAAGGCCATAGAACATCTGTCACCTCCCAAAGTTTCCTCCCAGCTCCTTTATTATCATTATTGGGGGTTTTGTTGTTGTTGTCACTGTTTCTTGATACGAACAATTAACATAAGGTAGATCTTTCCCTCTCAACAAATTTTAAGTATAAAATGGAGTTTTGCTAGCTATAGGCACTATACCATATAGCAGATTTCCAGAAATTACTTATTTTACATAGCTGGAACTTTGTACCCTTTAACTATCACCTCTCCAATTCTCCCGTTTTCCTAGACCCTGGCAATTCCCATTCTACTCTATCCTTCTATGAGTTTGTTTTAGATTCCACACATAAGTGAAATTGTAGAGTATCTGTTTATTTTGTGTCTGGATGACTTCATTTAACAGAATACCCTCCAAGTCCATCCATGTTGTTTCAAATGACAGGATTTTCTTTTTTTAAAGGCAGGGTAATATTTCATTGTATGTATATACCACAGTTTCTTTATCCATTAATCTATCTATGAACATTTAGGTTGTTGCTGTATCTTGGCTATTGTGAATAATGTTGCAATGGGCAGGGGCTTGCAGATGTCTTTTCAAGGTCCTAATTTCCATTTATTTGGATACATGCCCAGAAGAGGGGCTGCTGGATTGTATAGTAGTTCTATTTTTAATTTGCTGAGGAAACTCCATACTGTTTTCCATAATTGCTGCTCCAATTTCCATTCCCATCAACAATATACAAGCATTCCCTTGTCTTCACATTCTCTCCAACACTGGTTATTTTTTGTTGTTGTTTCTTTTTTACTAGTAATAGCTATTCTAACAGGTGTGAGGTGATATTTCATTGTGGTTTGGGTTTGCATTTCCAGAAAAACAATAGAAAAGATCAATAAGACTGAAGGGTTGGTTTTTTGAGAAGACAAACAAAGTTGACAAATCCTTAGCTGGGCTAAGAAAAAAAGAAGACTCAAGAAAAATTATAAATAAAAGAGAATGCAAATGATACTATAGAAATACAAATGATCATAACAGACTATTATGAGCAATCAAATACAAATGGATTGGACAACCTAGAGTAAATGCATACATTTCTAGAAATATGCAAGCTACTAAGACTGAACCATGAATAAATAGAGAATCTGAACAGATCAATAATGAATAAGGATATTTTTTCTGTAATCAAACGTCTCCCAACAAAAAAAGCTCAAGACCAGATGGCTTCAATGGTGAATTCTACCAAACATTTAAAGAGGAATATGTTGTTAGTAAATATTTTCTCCTTTTTGAGTTTTTCTTATCACCATTTCAAGTTCAGTAGTCTCAGACAGGTGATATCTGTCTACACTAGTCTACAATAGGGTTTGGCTGTGTCCCCTCCCAAATCTCATCTTAAATTTTAACTCCCACAATTTCCACGTATCGTGGGAGGAACTCAGTGGGAGGTGATTAAATTATGGGGGCAGATCTTTCTTGCACTGTGCTCATGATAGTGAATGAGTCTCATGAGATCCGATGGTTTTAAAATGAGAGTTTCCCTGCACATGTTATCTCTCTTGCTGTTGCCATGTAAGAAGAGCCTTTCACCTTCCACCATGGTTGTGACGCATCCCTAGCCACATGGAACTCTAAGTCTATTAAACCTCTTTCTTTTGTAAATTTCCCAGTCTCGGGTATATCTTTATCAGCAGTGTGAAAATGGACTAATACAGTCTAGTTCACCAGAAAAGCGGAACCATTAGGAGATATATACTGAGAAATTTGTGACAAGAAATTAGCTTACGGGGGATGCCTAGAAAGTTCCAAAATCCATAGGGTGAGTCATCAGTAAGGGAAGAATGGGACTACTGGGCAGAAGTGGAAGTGGTTGTCCACAAGCATAAGTTTATTCTCAGGAATACCTCAGCTCTGCTTTTAAAGTCTTTCAACTAATTAAATCAGTACCCGCCAGATTATCTAGAAAAATCCCCTTTGCTAAAAGTCGACTGATTTCAGGATTTAATTACATCTACAAGATAGCTTCATAGCAACATCTAGATTAGTATTTGAATAACTAGAGGATGAGCCCTGGCCGGGTTGACACAGTAAATCACCATCATAGCCCACCTGTCACTCTGGCACCTATACAGATTCCTAAAGTCAAACCCTAAATAAAGTGAGTAACAAAGTCATGGATCCACCTAAATTAGTGCAACTGTTTTGTTTGGGTATTGTTTGTTTATTTTTTTATTTTATTTTATTTTTTGAAATGAAGTGTCACTCTTGTCACCCAGGCTACAGTGCAATGGCATAATCTTGGCTCACTGTAACCTCCTCTTCCCAGGTTCAAGTGATTCTCCTGCCTTAGCTTCCTGAGTAGCTGATATTACAGGTGCCTGCCACTACACCCAGGTAATTTTTTTATTTTTAGTAGAGACGGGGTTTTACCATGTTGGCCAGGCTGGTCTCAAACTCCTGACATCAGGTGATCTGCCCGCGTGGGCCTCCCAAAGTGCTGGAATTACAGGTGTGAGCCACTGTGCCCAGTCTGCTTTTTTTTTTTTTTTTTTTTTTTTTTTTTACAAATCCTTGGATGTTGTTCACTCTTCTCCTTTGATATCCTGTAACTTACTGCAAAATAAAGTTAACTACCATTTAAGGGAATAAGACAGGGAAGAAACTTTAAAAAAATGGTTAATATAGATATGCAAACATATTCAAAATAAAATAAGGAAGGAATACCTGTAACTCTTACAATCCTTGTTTCTGTAACTGGTCATGCTCTTGTAACTGGCATTTATAACTACTTTCTTCATCTAGTCTTTTGATATTCCCTTTGCCTTCAGCAAGCAGCACAACTAGTCATGGTTCTTTGCCCGGTGAATTGAACCAAACTTTCATGCCTGAAGCATTGGGCCACTAGCAGTTCTGCCTGGATTGGGTTGTGGGTATCCATTGATTTGATATGGTTTGGCTGTGTTCCTACCCAAATCTCACCTTGTGCTGCAGTTTCCATAATCCTCACATTTCATTGAAGGTACCTGGTGGGAGGTAATTGAATCATGGAGGTGGTTACCTCTTTGTTATTCTTGTGATAGTGAGTGAGTTCTCACAAAATCTGAGGGTTGGTTGGTTGGTTGGTTGTTTTTGAGGCAGAGTCTCACTCTGTTGCCCAGGCTGGAGTGCAGTGGCACAATCTCGGCTCCCTGCAAGCTCCGCCTCCCAGGTTCACGCCATTCTCCTGTCTCAGCCTCCTGAGAAGCTGAGAATACAGGCGCTTGCCACCACACCTGGCTAATTTTTTGTATTTTTAGTAGAGATGGGGTTTCACCATATTAGCCAGGATGGTCTCGATCTCCTCACCTCATGATCCGCCCTCCTCAGCCTACCAAAGTGCTGGGATTACAGGCATGAGCCACCACACCCGTCCCCAATCTGATGGTTTTATAAGGGAATTTTCCTCCACTTTGCTCTGCACTTCTCCTTGCTGCTGCCATGTGAAAAAAGATACGTTTGCTTTCCCTTCTGCCATGATTGTAAGTTTCCGGAGCCCTGTGTCCCAGCTGCTCCAGTGGTGACAAAAAGAGGCCAAGTTACAGCTCAGGTCATTGCTTCAGAGGGTGCAAGACCCAACTCTTGGGTTGGGTCTTGGTGTTGGTATTGGCCCTGCAGAGGCACATAAGACAAGAATTGAGGTTTGGGAACTTTCGCTTAGATTTCAGAGGATGTATGGAAATGTCTGGATGTCCAGGGAGAAGTTTGGTGCAGGGGTGGAGTCCTCATGGAGAACCTCTGCCAGGTCAGTGCAGAAGGGAAATGTGAGGTGAGAGCACCCACACAGAGTCCCCACTTGGGCACTGCCTAGTGTGGCTGTGAGAAGAGGGTCACCATTGCCCAGAACCCAGAATGGTAGATCCACCGACAGCTTGCACTGTGCACCTAGAAAAGCCACAGACACTCAACGCCAGTCATGAAAAAACCCAAGAGTGAAGCTGTACCCTGCAAAGCCACAGGGGCAGAGCTGCCCAAGGTTGTGGGAGCCCATCTCTCGCATCAGTCTAACCTGGATGTGAGTCAGGGCGTCAAAGGAGATCATTTTGGAACTTTGCTGTTTAATGACTGCCCCGTTGAATTTCAGACTTGCATAGGTCCTGAACCCCCTTTGTTTTGGTTAGTTTCTCCCATTTGGAATGGGTGTATTTACCCAGTGTCTGTCCCCATTATATAGCTAACTTGCTTTTGATTTTACAGGCCCCTAGTAAGACAAGGGACTTGTCTTGTCTCAGATGTGACTTTGGACTTGGACTTTTGAGTTAATGCTAGAGTGAGTTAATATCTTGGGGGACTGTTGGAAGGAAATGATTATGTTTTGAATTTTGAGGACCTGAGTTTTGGGAGGGGCCAGGGTGAAATGATATGGTTTGGCTACATTGCCAGCCAAATCTCATCTTGAATAGTAGTTCCCATAATCCTCATGTGTCACAGGAGGGACCTGGTGGGAGGTAAGTAGATCATGGGGGCGGTTACCTCCATGCTGTTCTCATAATAGTGAGTGAGTTCTCACGAGGATCTGATGGTTTTATAAGGGGCTTTTCTCTAACTTTGCTCTGCAGTTCTTCTTGCTGCCACAATGTAAAGAAGGATGTGTTTGCTTCTGCTTCTGCCATAATGGCAAGTTTCCTGAGGCCTCCCCAGTCATGCTGAACTGTGAGTCAATTAAACTTCTTTCCTTTATAAATTACTCAAACTTGGATATGTGTTTATTAGCAACATGAGAATGGACTAATACAGGTTTTAGTTATAGGATGTGGGAGACATCACAAATAATCTCTTACATTTAAAAAATCTTTCCAGTCGTGTGTAGTAGCGACCCAGTGTCCCGTTAATAATCAGGATCTATTATCCCAGACAATAGATTAACTTCCTCTTTGCATATTGATTAAGAAGGACAAGGAACCCAAAGTGGGCAGGTAGTAGCCTCAACATCTATTTTGCTGTAATCATTGTTCTGTCTCCTGGTGGAAGTATTTCTCCTTTTGGAACAAAGACCTCTAGACCATCATAGGCTACAGCTGAGGAGACATAATGCAAAAATATATCTGATAGATCATTAAGGGTAATAGTGCATAGAGTTACTCCCATTTCCACTCCTTAATTCCTGGACAAATAAACCCTGCCCATAGAGAAAGCAGCACCATGTAATGGATGGTGATGTAGAGCATTAACACATCCTAGAGGAAATTGCCCCTCTCCTGACTCCTTCTAGACATTTCCATTTGGCTGAAAGTGTAACTGAGTCTTCAAAAGACCATCCAACATTTTAGAAAGTCAGCTGCTTCAAGACAATTTGGAAGATAAGCTAGTGGATTCCATGAGCATGAGATCATTGCCACATTTAATCACTACAAAGTAAGTTCCTTGACCATACTGTGATGGTGGATAAGATATTCTCTAAGTCGACAGGTGCTCATTTTGGCAGAAATATTGTGTGCAAGGAAAGAGAGTCCATGTTCAGAAGTGTCTGTTCTAGTAAGAACAATGTATCTTCTATGATGGGAGCAGTTCTCTGTAATCAAGCAACCATCAGGTAGTTGGCTGTTATCTTGGTGCGTGGTTCTATTATGAGGACTCAGTGTTGGTCTTTGCTGCTGGCAGAGTATAGACTTAGGTCAGGAAAGCCCCAGTGAGTATAATTCCGTGTTTCTGAGCCCATGAATCATCTCCATTCCTGACATCATAGCCAATTCGTTCAGAGCTCATCAATTAGTGGCTGGAGTGTCTGAAGAAAGAGATGACTGGTATCCACACATTTTTTCGTATCTGCTTGATTATTAAAATCATTATCTGTTGATGTAATCCTTTGTTGAAGATTCATAAGAGATGCCAACATGTTCACCCGCTTTATTCATTCTGCGAGATCTATATACACACCTCTTTCCAAGACTTCTTTGTCACCAATCTTTCCAACTATGTTTCTTCCAAGTTCCTAACCATCAGCCTCACCCCACTGAATAATACAGAGTCATATATCTGACCATTTCTCCTTCAAAGGAAAGTGAACAATGAGGTGAACTGCTCTAAGTTGTGCCCACTGAAAGAACTTTTCCTCACCACTGTCCTTCAAAAACGTCCCAGAAAAGAGCTAGAGTGATGGAGTTTTCTGCTTTTAGCTGGTGCTGCATGTTGTGCAGAACTATCTGTAAACCAGGTCTGAGTTTTCACTTTCTCAGTTAACTGATAAAAACTCCCAATGAGGTCATTGGTGTGGGCTGATAATGTAGCAGGAGTAGGGCCGTGGGCATTTGAGTCACTTCCTTATGTAACTTACTATTGCCCTGGAAGCCTCCTCAAGCCTCACATATACGACTTCCATTGACTGGCACAGTGCTGCTGTGCATGCCTAACTTCCAGGCTTAGTAGATTAGATAGCACCCAGTTCCTAATGGACAGCTCAGATCACATTATAACTTGGTAGTCCATTATAATATTTTCAGTCCCTATTAAGACCTGGGACAAAGCCAAAAACTGTTTCTTAAAAATAGAATACACCTCTCCTCAAATAATGTCATTTTGTTATAATGTTGATAAGAAAAAAAAAATCGATTCCCTTTCAGGCCACCGACTGTGTGGAGTTTGCACATTCTCCCCATGTCTATGTGGGTTTTCTTCAGGGACTCCTGTCTTCTCCCACATCCCAAAGTTGTGCATGTTAGGTGCACTGGAGTGTTTAAAGCATCCCCATTGGAGTGAGTGTGGGTGTGCATGAGTGCACCCTGTGATGGATGGGGTCCTGCCCGGGTTGCACCCTGAGCTGCTGAGATAGGCTCCAGCCACTTGTGACCCTGAACTGGAATAATTGGGTAAACAGTCATCTCACTTGTTTTCATTAATCTTTCTTAAATATGTATGTAGCCCACATTTATTTAAATTTTTAATATTAGAGGTGTTTTCATCTTTATTTAAAAGTTGGGTGATGTTTCTGTTATCAGAAATATGCATATTGCTTGAAGTTGCAGGTTTTGAGAACCTGTAGATTAGGTCAAGTGAGGACTTACTTTATATATCTGCAGAAAATAGTAGAATTTTACTCTAAAATCCTGAGTCTGTGTTATGATTCACTTATAAGAGGCTGCCAAAGACTCCAAAAAGCATCTCTCTCTGACATTGATATTTTAAATGTCATCAGATCTTCCGGATCATGGCTTGTTGGTGACACATGGCCCAAATGTCAGAGCAGCTTGCACAGCAGGCTAAACCTGATGCAGAGCCCTTTCTTGATCTTGCTTCTACTCAAAACTAGCAGCTTTTCAGGTCCTTCAGTAAATGGGCTGGAGCAGTACACACAAAAAGAACAATGTGCTGCCTTGAAAATCTAAAGAGGCCCTCTATTCATTGTGCTTCTTTTTTGGCTATAGGAGGACCAACGAGATACAAAATCTTATTTTTCACCTAGGAAGGAATACTTTGACTTTCCTGTCACCATTAGACCCTGGGAACTTAGTTGATATGGAAGGCCTCTCAAATTTTGTGAACTATATTTCCCACCCTCTGAAACACAAGTGTCCAGAACAGTTGCTACTTTCTGGTTACCAGGTCCAATCAGCATAATGTCATCAATGCAATGGAACGGACTGATTTTCTGCAGAAAGGAAAATCAATCAAGGTCCCAGTGGACTAAATGATGATATAAGTCTGAATAATGGACACATCCTGTAAGTAGAACAGTAAAGGTGTATTGCTGGCTTTTCCAACTGAGATAAAACTGCTTCTAATGATGTTTACTAACATATATAGCAAAAAGATCATTTTTTCAGGTGAAGAGCTGTATACCAAATACCTGAGGATGTGTTAATTTGTCCAAGCAATGAAACCACCTCTGGAACAGCAGCTCTAATTGGAATCACCACCTGATTAAGCTGACAATAATCCACTGTCATTCTCCAAGATCCATCTGTTTTGTGCACAGGCCAAATAGATAAATTGAAGGCGGTTGTGGTGGGATGTCACTATACTCACATGTTTTATGTCCTCCAGGATTGCAGCATTACTTTTAGCTTACTATTTTCCTAGGTAGAGGCAGTTATAATGACTTCCAATTAATTTTCTTAAATGATTATTATATATTAATTTCTATAATATCCCTTATTTCACAAGTCAGGAAACCAATGTAGAGATTCTGTTGCATTCTGAATGTGTCTATTCCAATAATGCTTTTGAAACTGGATAAATAATCACAGGACTTGCTCAGGCACATGCTGAACCCACTGTGAGACAGCTACAAACTAAAATTCCATTGATCAATTAATCACCTGACCTTCATAAGCCTCTCTTATGCCTCCACAGTGATATTTTGGGTGTCCAGAAATTAGTGTCATTTTAGTCAGTGTTCAGTAATCTTCCAAAGGTCTAATTATTTCTGTTTTCCAAAGCACAAGCTCACTGGTAAAATAATTAGATCTCTTTAGGAAAGACCAGAAGAAAGATTAATAGTACAAACACATTTTTTGGCAGTGCACTGGACCTCAAAAGGACTTAGCCTCCCTTTCATTTAAGGGGTGCTGGGATGGTAAATTGTCTAAGCCTGGAAATTGACTGAGGTGCTATGCCTCTCTGTTTTGGTGATTTGAATTAGACTTCTGCTTACTAGACCTGGAACTTTTCCACCTATACACATCATTCATTAGACTGTCCATCTAATTCTTTTCTAGTGACATAATTATCAACTAGCGAATGCCATACGTCTTTGTGAGTTACAATATTCTGGTTACTGCTTTGACTCTGCAGTTTATTGCGGTGACTACCTGGTTTTTGATGATCCCAGTTAAATAGCGGCAGTTTCCACTGTAATTTCTGACTTACAGAAAAGAATAAAGACAGAGGTCTCAAGGATGCTAGGACTCCCCTTATAAATTTATGTCTCACAATTGTGGTAAAAGGTATGTCTTCTGGACTCTCCAACTGGATAAGCAGTTCTTACATGATAAATCTATTCAAACATTTCGATCTCCCTAAGACTTTAGATGCATTCCTCCATAGTATACCAAGGCAATTCTGACATTTCAACTTCATTTATTGCAGGCCACCTTTAGTTTCATGTTTCAACCTATGGACAAAACACACTGTTAGAGCCCTTCCTAGACCACTAATCTTGGTGAGCCATAGTAATATATCAGACTAATCCAACTTTATATTCCTTCCACCATAATGCCACACTCTTAAGACCCGTTCCCTCACCTATTTCCCCAGATTTCTGTGTGTATCAATTGGAAAAATCATTCTGTTGTTCTTGCAGTTCTTTTACTGTACCTTACAGTTTGGGCTCAGCTGAGACTTAAGTCTATTTGCAGGTCTAGATGCAGAGAAGGGTGGTAGAGATAGGTCCTAAGAAAAATCAGCAGTACCTTGCAGGGCAATTACGGATTCTTTAGGAAGAACAGATAACCTCCTTAGACAGGAGTGGATGGCTGCTTCTCCTAGCAAGAAAATTGCCCAAATTCAAGGGTTCGATGTCCCCAGCTTCACTGGGGTCTGTCAATATGCCCTCATTCCAATTTTCAGGATCCCATTCCTTCCCAATCATTTTAACAGAAAACACATTGTGAGGTTAGAAATTCAATTTGTTTTGTAATTCAGTCACTCACAGGGAGATTCGGGGTTTAATTTTCAGAAATCTCAGACCTGTAGGTAGAAAAGATAAGGGTGACTTTTAGGGCATAAAAAAGAGACTATTACATTATTTAGGTGGAACTTGAGCTGGAATTTGAAGTCCCGCACTTCTTTTATTTCTGGAACAGCTAGGAGCAACTGACCAGCTCCACTATACTCTTAAAGTTTGATAAAAATATTCTAGGGCAGCAAATAAATGGTGACCTATAACTTCAACTTCTACAGGTATTTGATCACAAGTATTCAATAGTTATATTTTCCATATCTCTTTTGTCATATTATGCCATGGATTTCTGGTGCTCTCTTTATCACTGGAAATAGTCATTAGTGCTTTTAAATATAATCACATGAGGGCCAGGTGCCATGGCTCACGCCTGTAATCCCAGCACTTTGGGACGCCGAGGCAGGCGGATCACGAGGTCAGGAGATCAAGACCATCCTGGCTAACACGGTGAAACCCTGTCTCTACTAAAAATACAAAAATTAGCTGGGCGTGGTGGCGGCGCCTGTAGTCCCAGCTACTGGGAAGGCTGAGGCAGGATAATGGCGTGAACCTGGGAGGCGGAGCTTTCAGTGAGCTGAGATCGTACCACTGCACCCCAGCCTGGGTGACAGAGCAAGACTCTGTCTCAAAAAAACCAAAAAGTATATATATGTGTATGTATGTGTGTATGTGTATATGTGTGTGTGTGTGTGTGTGTGTGTATAAAATCACATGAGGGAACCAAATTCTCAAACCCCAGAAACAATTCAAAAAATCCATCCATTAGATTATGTTGCTCTAGAACAAAAAAACCAAAAAGTATATATATGTACATGTATGTGTGTGTGTGTGTGTGTGTGTGTGCGTTTGTGTGTGTGTATATATATATATATGTAAAATCACATGAGGGAACCAAATTCTCAAACCCCAGAAACAATTCAGAAATCTCATCCACATGATTATGTTGCTCTAGAACAATGTCAGGGAAGCAATGTCTGTATCCATCACCATTTATCCAGAGAAACAGACCAGTAGGAGATATATTGTAAGATTTTTTTTTTCAAGAAATTGGTTTATATGATTGTGAGGACTGATCAGGCTAGTCTAAAATCCATAAGGCAGGGTGGAACTCTTGGTTATGGGCTGCAGCTTCTGGCCACAAGTTGAATTTCTTCTGCCTCAGAGAAGCTTCAGTTTTGCTTTTAAGGCTTTCCAACTGGTGAAATGAGGCTCTGCTAAATTATCTAGGATAATGTCTCATAAAGTCAACTGAGTATTGACTTTATTTAAGTCTATAAATTACCATCACAGTAACACCTAAATTAGTATTTGATTGAATAACTTGTGACTGTAGCTTACCTATGTCAGTAAGTCCATCCCAATGTTACATAAAAACTCCTACTTTATCAGAAAATGGGCTATAAGTGTACCATGAGTGTGTAGCTTCTCCTCTATTATATAAATTTTCCTTTTTTAGTACTTAAAAAAATCCTCCAAATCTCCATATATCAGTGTGTTTATTTTAAGAGGCCACAACATGATCAAGTTAAATATCAATAGTAAAATTACTATACCAACAATTCAATGATATCAGTTAGATGTGAAATTGTTAAGTGTAATTTGAAAGGATTTTATATATTATTCAGCCATTTAAATTTATTATTATATTTTACAAAGTCAGTGAAAAATATTATAATTGAATATTAAATGAAGTAAAGCAGGATGCAAAATAGATAGAATATGATCACATTTGTGTATAAGATACATGCCTGAAGAAGGAACATTTAGAACATTGTACCAATATCTTCTGTGTGTGAAGAGAGAGTTGCAAATCACCTTAGGACTAATTTTTGTAACTTTTATTTAATCACTTAAGTGATTTTCTTTGTTCAAAATATTATAAGCCATTATGAAAGTCATTACTCCACAGCAGGTTGAAAAAGCATCTTCTGTGGCCTGAAAAGATGGCAATACCACTTGATATAAGGAGTTGTCCCTGTGGGAAGAAGTGAGCAATTTACACAGGGACTAGGATTTCTCTTGGGAGGAACAGAACACCAACCTTGATCTTTCCCCTTATACAAATATTTCTGTTGAATTGAAGTGAGCTGGATCAGGTCCCTTGGTAAGAAATAATATCAATGACTCCAAAAAGGTGCTCACCTTCAGAGAAGGGGGTCACTGGTGTGGGTGACTGGAGCTGAACACAAGAACCGAAGTGACCCTGGCAGTGGCTGGTTCTGCAACAGCCTGTAACCTGGAACATAATAAGCAACCACAAACTTCATGGATAATAAGGGGTTGAAAAACAATAGTGATTATTAATATTGTATACACATTACCTTTTACTAAATGTCCTACAGAGCTTACACAAGAAAAAGAGGAAGCAAAGACTGTGAAATTCCAACTCAGAATATAAATCGAAAATGAGAAAGCCTTGGTGGTAACTTTGAACAAATCCCTTATCTCCTAAAGTGACAGAGCGGATAAACTGAGGACCAATATCAGGAATGGACTCTCAAAATTGCAGTTGCAATGCCAACTAGATACTTAATTCAGTTATGTCTCAAAGTAATAAGAAACCATTGCTGGGGAAATAATATAATCCCAGGAAATAGGATGGAAATACTGTGGCATATGCAATAAGGTTGAACATTTTGAATCTCCAAATTTTTCTAAATTTCCCTTGTCTTCCATTTCACAACTCTAATCTATACTTAGCACAGGAAAAATATCTAATCTGTTCTTGTCAAGTTGAATTATTGGTTAGGGATTTCTGTGTTAATCTCAGATGGAACATGTTTAATTACAAGGTCCTTCCTGTATCTAAGAGTTATTACATGACAGAACACAGTAGACCAACCTCTCTACCTCCAACAGCCTCTTTGTCACTGAGGTTTTCTGTGTGCCCATGGCAAGCAGAATTCCGAGACAATCCTTGAGATTTTTAACTCATTGTGTATAATGCATTGCTTTTGAGTATGGGTGAAGCCTGTAAATGTGATGCATTATCAACCTCATCATTTTGTTTTATTATATGCAATAGTGATTTTAGCAGATATAATTAAAGTCCCACATTCAGTTAAGTTAATCAGATTGGAAATTATCTAATGAGAATCTGTCCTACTCAGGTGAGGATAAAATGGGGATCTAGAGTTTTAAAATGTAAAGAGTCAGAGAGACTTTCTCCCTATGCCTCAAAACAAGAAAGCATATAGCTATTTTTTGAATTTCTGTGAAGGTGAATCATCGTTAGGATATGAGTGTCTCAATCCTAAAACTACAAGGAACTAAATTATGCCAACAACTTAAATGAGTTTGCAAAAAGAACTCTCATTGCAAATGAGACTCCAGTCTGGCTGACACCTTGATTTCAGCCTTGTGAGACTTTGACCAGAGAACCCAGTTGAAATGTGGCTGGACTTCTGATCTACTGAACTCTGAGCTAATAAAAGGAATTAATGGCAAGTGTTTGTCATAGAAAGCGTGCTGCCCAGATCCCTTATAGAAATAAAGGGCTTGTTTTCCCAAGTTCCATAAGCACTTCCCTAAGGCAGGCCACCGCTATCAGCCCGCTACAGAAAATGTCTTTGTTGGAGACATGCCCCTTGCCCAATGTTTTGCCCTCTTCCTTAGGCAGTCCATACCCAATGACTCATCATGGAAATATAATGAAGTCTGCCTTTCTCCTACAACTTGAGACAATTCTAAAGGGTCATGTCAATTTTAGAACTTCCCATAAGACCACCTGTATCTTGCATCAAGACTACAACTCTCTCATTGTCCATTTTTGCTTCCTCTTTTTCCATGTGTTTATACCCATAATACTCCCTGATCAACATCCTGTATTCTAATCTCTGTTTCAGAGTCAGCTTCCTAGGGGAGCCAGCCTGTGACAGGGAAGAGATAACCACCTCTCTGTAAAACCAATAATGTGAGAATTAAATGAAATAATACATTTAAATCATTTACTTTCAAAAAATATAATGTACAAAAGTAGGTGCTGTTATCTTAATTTATGTGTAATATTATATCCTTATAAATTATAATTCAAAGAAATAAATATGGAGTTAACATTTGTGTAAGGCATAAATTATGGGGTGGAGTCATTATTTGTACTAGTGGCTTTCAGATAAAGCGCCATCATCTTATCATGGCAAAGTTATCTTAGGAGAGAAGACCTAAATATAAAATCAGAGATGAAAACAGAGACATTACAGCTGTTACCACAATTATTCAAAGGATCATTAGAGACTGTTATGAGCAATTATACGTCAATAAATTGGAAAACCTAGAATAAATTAATAATTTACAAGTCCCATACACCCTACCAAGAATGAAATTCAAAACCCGAATAGACTAATAACAAGTAAGACAGAAGTAGGAATAAAAAGTCTTCCATCACAGAAAAACCCAGGACCTGATGGCTTCACTGCTGAATTCTACCAAACATTTAAATATCTAATACCATTTCCATTCCAGCCATTCCAAAAAATCAATGGAAAAAGAATTCTTCCAAACTAATTCTCTGAGACCAGTATTATCCTGATACTGAAACCGGGCAGATACACAAGAAAAAGGAAAACTATAGGTCAATATCTCGGATGAACATAATTGTAAAAATCCTCAACAAAATATTAGCAAGCTGAAGTCAGCAACACATTAAAAAGATCATTCATCATGATAAAGTGGCATTTATCAAAATGACACAAGGATGGTTCAACATATAGAAATCAAAAACGTGACACATCACATCAACAGAATGAAAGACCAAAACCATATGATCATTTCAATCAATGTCAATTAAGCATTTGATAATAAAATTCAACATCACTTTATAATAAAAACTCTTAAAAATGGGTATAAAAGGAACATACCTCAACACGATAAAAAACGTATTCAGTAAACCCACAGCTAGTATCATACTAAACAGGAAAAAACTGAAAACCTTTTCTCTAATATCTTGAACACTACAATAATGTCCACTTTCCTCACTGTTATTCAGCATACAGCTGGAAGTTTTAGCTGAAGCAGTTGAACAAGAGAAAGAAGTAAAGAGCATTGGAAAGGAAAAGGACAAATTATCCTTATTTTCAGATGATATGATCTTATCTTTAGAAAAACTGAAAGAATCCAAGAAAAGGTGACTAGAACTGATAAATTCACTAAAGTTGCAGAACATAAAATCAACATTAAAAAAACTAGCATTTCTATATGCCAGCAGTGAAACTAAGAAATTATTCCTGTTTACAATAGTTACAAATAAAATAAAATGCCTAAAAATAAACTTGACTAAAGAAAGTGAAAGATCACTACAAAGAAAGATATAAAACATTAATTAAAGAAATTGCCTAGATTCTCTTTCTAGGGTTTTTATGGTTTTAGGTCTTACGTTTAAATCTTTAATCCATCTTGAGTTAATTTTTGTATAAGATGTAAGGAAAGGGTACAGTATCAGTTTTCTGCATATGTCTAGCCATTTTTCCTAAAACCATTTATTAAATAGGGAATCCTTTCCCCATTGCTTGTTTTTGTCAGGTTTGTCAAAGATCAGATAGTTGTAGATATGTGGCATTTTTCTGAGGCCTCTGTTCGGTTCCATTGGTCTATATATCTGTTTTGGTACCAGTACCATGCCGTTTTGGTTACTGTAGCCTTAGTTTGAAGTCAGGTAGCATGATACCTCCAGCTTTGTTATTTTTGCTTAGGATTGTCTTAGCTATACGGACTCTTTTTTGGTTCCATATGAAATTTAAAGTAATTTTTTTCTAATTCTGTGAAGAAAGTCATTGGTAGCTTGATGGGAACAGCATTGAATCTATAAATTACTTTGTGCAGTATGGCCATTTTCATGATATTGATTTTTCCTATCTATAAGCATGAATGTTTTTTCATTTGTTTGTGTCCTCTCTTATGTCCTTGAGCAGTGATTTGTAGTTCTCCTTGAAGAAGTCCTTCACATCCCTTGTAAGTTGTATTCCTAGGTATTTTATTCTCTTTGTAGCAATTGTGAATGGGAGTTCACTCATGATTTGGCTCTCTGTTTGCCTATTGTTGGTGTATAGGAATGCTTGCAATTTTTGCATATTGATTTTTGTATCCTGAGACTTTGCTGAAGTTGGTTATCAGCTTAAGCAGATTTGGAGCTGAGACGATGGGGTTTTCTAAATATACAATCATGTCATCTGCAAACAGACAATTTGACTTCCTCTCTTCCTATTTGAATACCCTTTATTTCTTTCTCTTGCCTGATTGCCCTGGCCAGAACTTAGGCAATACCATTCAGGACATAGGCATGGGCAAAGACTGACTAAAACACCAAAAGCAATGGCAATAAAAGCCAAAATCGACAAATGGTATCTAATTAAGCTAAAGAGTTTCTGCACAGCAAAAGGAACTATCATCAGAGTGAACAGGCAACCTACAGAATGGTAGAACATTTTTGCAAGCTATACATATGACAAAGGGCTAATTGCCAGAATGTACAAGGAACTTAAACAAATTTACAAGAAAAAAACAAACAACCTCATCAAAAAGTGGGTGAAAGATATGAACAGACACTTCTCAAAAGAAGACATTTATGCAGCCAACAAACATATGTAAAAAAGCTCATAATTGCTGGTCATTAGAGAAATGCAAATCAAACCCACAATGAGATACATCTCATGCCAGTTAGAATGGCGATCATAAAAAGTCAGGAAACAACAGATGCTGGAGAGGATGTGGAGAAATAGGACACTTTTACACCATTGGTGGGATTGTAAATTAGTCCAACCATTGTGGAAGACAGTGTGGCAATTCCTCAAGGATCTAGAACCAGAAATAGCATTTGACCCAGCAATCCCATTACTGGGTACATACCCAAAGGATTATAAATCTATAAAGACACTATACTATATATATACTATATATACTACTATAAAGACACATGCACAAGTATGTTTATTGCAGCACTCTTCACAATAGCAAAAACTTAGAACCAACCCAAATGCCAATAAATGTTAAACTGGATAAAGAAAATATGGCACATATGCACCATATAATACAATGGAGCCATAAAAAGGATGAGTTCATGTCCTTTGCAAGGACATGGATGATCTTGAAACCATCATTTTCAGCAAACTAACAAAGGAACAGAAAAACAAACACTGCATATTCTCACTCATAAGTGGGAGTTGAACAATGAAAACAGATGGACCCAGGGAGAGAAACATCACTCACTGTGGCCTGTCAAGAGGGTAGGGGGCTAGGGGAGGGATAGCATAAGGGAAATGCGTAATGTAGATGATGGGTTGATGGGTACAGTCAACCACCATGGCATGTGTATACCTATGTGACAAACCTGCACGTTCTGCACATGTATCCCAAAACTTAAAGTATAATAATAATTTAAAAAGCAATTGAAGAGGACATAAAAACTAGAAAGATATTCCATATTCATGAATTGAAAGAACCAGCATTATTAAAATATCCATAACACCCAAAACAATCTACAGGTTCAATGAAATTCCTATCAAAATACCAATTATATTTTTCACAGATATAAAAAGAAATTCAAAAATTTGTTTAGAACCACAAAATACTCAGAATAGCCAAATCTATCCCAAGCAAAATGAACAAAGCTGGAGGTACCACATTGCCTGACTTCAAATTATATTACAAAGCTATAGTAACCAAAACAGCTTGGCACTGGCATAAAAAACAGATACATAGACCAATGGAACAGAGTACAGAACCCAGAAATATATTCACACACTTACAAGCAACTAAATTTCAACAGATGTACTAATAACATATATTGGGAAATGTCAGTCTCTTCAATCTGGGAAAATTGGATATTCATACACAGAAGAATAAAACTAGACTCCATCTCTCACCATATGTAAAAATCAAATCAAAATGGTTTAAATCTAAGACCTGACACTATAAAACTACTAGAAGAAAACATTGAGGAAACACTCCAGGACACTAGTCTGGGCAAAGATCTCTTCAGTTAAGACCTTAAAAGTACAGACAACCCAAGGAAAAATGAACAAATGGGGTCACAACAAGTTAAAAAGCGTCTCCATAGCAAATAAAGCAATCAACAAAGTGAAGAGACAATCCACAGAATGGGAGAAAAAATATTTTCAAACTATCCATCTGACAAGGGATTAATAACCAGAATATACAAGTAGCTCAAACAACTCAATTGGAAAAATAAATAAATAATCCAGTTTAAAAATGAGAAAAAATTTGTATGATCATTTCTAAAAGAAGACATGCAGATGTACAACAGGTATATGAAAAAATACTCAACATCATTAATCATCAGAGAAATGAAAATCAAAACTACAGTAAGATATCATCTCATCCCAGTTAAAATGGCTTTGTATTAAAAAGACAGACAATAATGGATAGTGGCAAGGATGTGGGAAAAAGGGGAGCCCTCATATACTGTTGGTGAAAACGTAAATTAGTATAGCCAGTATGAAGAACAATGGCAGTTCCTCAAAAAAAAAAAAAAAAAAAAAAAAAAGGTAGCACTATTATATGATCCAGCAATACCACTGCTTGGTATACATCTAATAGAAAGAACATTGCCATGTGAAAAGACATCTGCTCTCCCATGTTTATTGCAGCATTATTCACAATAGCTAAGACATAGAATCAACTTAGTTATCCATGAATGGATGAACGGATAAAGAAAATGTGATATATACACAAGGGAATATTATTCAACCATAAAAGAATGAAATTCTGTCATTTGCAGCAACGTGGATGAAACTGGAAGACATTATGTTAAGTGAAATAAGCCAGACTCAGAAAGACAAAAATCACATGTTCTCACTCATCTGTGGGAGGCAAGAAAGAGAAAAATTGATCTCATGGAGGTAGGGAGTAGAATGGTGGTTACCAGAGGTTGAGAAGTGTAGTGCGGTGGAGGCAATAAAGAGGGAGGGTTAGTGGAAACAAATCTATTCTTAGATAGAATAAATAATATCTAGTGTTCAGTAGCAAAATAAGGAGACTATAATTAACAATACTATATTGTGTATTTCAAAATAACTTAAAAAGTGGAATTGGAATGTTCCTAATACACAGAAATGGTAAGAGGTAATAGAAAACCCAATGACCCTGATTTAGTCATTACACTCATTGTATGCTTTTATCAAAACATCACATGTACACTATAAATATGTACAGCTATTATGTATCCATAATACTTACAAATTTAAAAACATTTAAAAATTCACAGAACTAAAATAAACATTCTTATTGGGAAAACATCTTCAATAACTCATTCAAAAATTCATATTGAGAGTCTATTATATATCAGGCATTATGCTAATCTACTGTTCTCATAAAACATATAATTTTCCAGTATGAGAAACAGATAGGGTAACCATAATCCTGCTGTATGCCTGACTTACATGCGTGGTCTCAGTATCCCATATGGTATAGGATTCTTTCTTGAGTTTTCATATTTTAAAGAAATATTTTTACTAATGTTTTCTTTCAACTGGAATGGTTTTGATAGAATTTCATTTTTTACTTTCAGCACCATCTTAATTCGTAATGTGTGAGATGCATGCAATGAACAGTTTTCAGATTAACATGTGGTTGAATCTCAGAAATAATCAGCAGTAAATTGCTTCCCTTTCTCCCACCCTTTTCTGATGCATTGAAAAGAACAGTGTTCATCATACTCTCTAATAAACCAACTTAATATGGCATACCGATGCAGTGAAATATTATTTAACAATATAAACAAATAAAGTACTGTTACACACTATGAAATGTATGAACCTTGAAAATATTATGCAAAATAAAATAAGCCAGTCACAAAGGTCACGTATTATGTAATTAGATTTATATGCAATGTGCATAATAGGAAACTATAAGTAGAAATAGATCAGAGATTTCCTAGAGCTGGGCTGGGGGAAGGGATGGAGAGTAACTTGTAATGAATATGGGTTTTTTGGAATGATAACAACATTATAAAATTACAATAATGATGTGATGGTTGCATAACTCTGAGTATGCTACAAACCATTGAATTATACACTTTAAATGGGTTACTTTTATGATATGGAAATTCTATCTCAATAATGCCATTATAATAACTAATTGTTTGATGTTTGTGACTTGGAGATGACCAACTTCTTGTGGATCCTGGTGGTGGTGGTGGGAGAAATATTGGAAGCTATTGCTTCTTGGTCATTTGGTGAACCAGCTAATTGAATCATGGTTGTGTATGAGATATGTGAGAAATAGAGGCTGAATAGTCTTACCATGGAATATATACAAAGTAGCTTATTATTTACTATATTTAATTCAGCAACTATCCTTTCCAAAATGATGTTTCTTTCTTTGAAAAATGCACATTTAATGAAAATTTAAAGATAATACTTCAATTTCTCAAGAAAGTTGATGATAAATGTGTAAATTACACAAACTATTTGTTGACATTTTACTATAACAATTGAGTCTGTAGTGATATCATTGACCCCGTGGAAACTACGTGATGTATATCATCCCCCAAATCACTAGCACCTACAGTTATTTAGTTATGCACAAGTTGATAATTTAACAGTGCAATTTCAGATGGTGTATTTACATTTTTTTTTTTTTTTTTTTTGAGATGAAGTCTTGCTCTGTAACCCAGGCTGGAGTGCAGTGGGGTGACCTTGGCTCACTGCAACCTCCACCTCCTAGGTTCAAGTGATTCTCCCACCTCAGCCTCCCAAGTAGCTGGAATTACGGGCACCCGACACCATGCCTGGCTAATTTTTGTATTTTTAGTAGAGACTAGGTTTCGCCATGTTGGCCAGGCTGGTCTTCAACTCCTGATCTCAAGCGATCCTCCCACCTCGGCCTCCCAAAGTGCTGGGATTACAGGCATGAGCCACAGTGCCTGGCCTACATCTTTCTTCTTAAGGCCTGACTTTTCATTTAGATTAAATGATTGCTCTTCTAAAGTAATTTACTCTTTGTTGGTTTTAAGAAATCTTTTGCATGTATAAGGTATAAAACAACAACTCTTTGTATGTTACTTCCATTAGCAGATGAACTAGCAGTTAAATGATGCTTCAAATGGAAAAATAAGTTAATTACACTAATAGATTGAGTTTTCCTCAAAGTCGTAAACGTGAAATAACACCTTTCAAAGTTCATTTTGTTAAGTACCTTGCATTATTGTGAATTATATTGTAAAGTAGTTTAAAGTTCAACACTGAAGATAAAATTATTATTTTTACTGTTATAGTATGAATAACAAAGTTTGAGGAAACCAAGCATGCAGAATGGAAACAATAATCTTACTAAGTTAAAAAAGTTTTTTGAACTTTTCTGAGTAGAAATGTTCTTGGAATTCGTTGTGCACATACTTGTTCATAATTACTAATTGCTAATATTACTAATTATTCTATTATATACATTACATACATAATATTACTAATTATTCATAATTACTAATTAAAATAGAGATGCTAGTTGTCAGGGTAACTAAACTAGAGTATTTTTGTGATGAAGCTCGTTTTCAGTACAAACATATTCTAAATTGTGCTAGTGGCTACGTAGTTTTTCTCTGTGCTGGCCATCAACAATTAGATTTAGATGTGTTGGAGCACTTGAAGTAGTACTATGAAACTCAGCTTAAATAAAAGTATTTAACAATTGTGATGTCAAAAAGCTTTAGCTTGTGAAGCTTTATCAATTTCCAATTCTTAAAAACAAAGGTTATAAAGAGGAGGACATTGAAACTGATCCTTGTAGAAACGGAACCAATTAAATAATAAAGGCAAAACTACGTAAAATATTTAATTTTTAAATTATAGTATTGGACTCCAGAATATTTAAACTCGTGAGATGTGGTCTGATAAATTTCTTATTTTTAATTGGGTAAATTTGCAATATATACCAAAAAAGATAAAATTTACAAAAAAGTTTGCATGATCTCAATAGTCATAAATTGAGACATCTGTGATGACTTTTGTTTGATAAAAAAAATCTACCAAAGAAAAGTACTCTGAATGGAAGCAAAAACAAGGGCCCTCTTAAGATATTTGAACTAAATTGGACCCTTATCTTGTGCTATAGAAAAAAATCAACTAAAAATGGATAAAATACCTAAATGTAAGACCTAAAGCCATAGAACTCATAGAACACCGGGGAAAAACTCCTCAACATTGGTCTTGGTAATGATTTTTTTGGGATGTCATACCAAAAGCTCAGGCTACAAAAGAAAAAATAAATCAATGGGACTACATCACACTAAAAAGCTTCTACACAGCAAAGAAAACAATAAAAAAAAAAAAAGAAAGAAAATGCAGGCTACAGACTGGAAGAAAATTTTTGCAAATCATACATCTGATAATGGCTAATATCCAAAATTTATTTTAAAAACTCACATAATTCAATAGCAGAAAAAAAATTAAAACATGGACAAAGGGTATGAGTAGACCTTCAGAGAAAACATAAAAATGGACAATAGGTATATGAAAAGGAGCTCAACATCACTAATCATAATGGAAATGCAAATTAAAACCACTATGAGATATCACCTTACACCACTATGCAAGGCTATTATCAAATGGATAAGATCTAAATGTTGGCAAGGGTGTGAAGAAAAGGTAACTGCAGTGTACTATATTGGTGGGAATATAGACTGATCTAGCCATTATGGGAAGAAATATGAAGGTTCTTAGAGATACTAAAAATATAACTGCCATATGACTCAGAAATCCTTCTTCCGAGTATACCAAAAGGAAATATCACCACCTTGTAAAGATTGGCATTCCCGTGTTCATTGCATTATTCACAGTAGTCAAGATATGGAAAGAACCTAAATGCCCATTGATGGAGGTATAGATAATGAAAATGTGGTATATATACACAATGAAATATTATATAGCCTTAAAAAGGAGATCCTACCATTTGTCAAAACATGGATTAACCAGGAGGACACTATGCTAAGTGAAATAAGAAACACACAGAAAAAAACATTGCATGATCTCAATTATATGTGAAATATAAAATAATAAAAGAGCTTAAATACACAGAGATAAAGAGGGAAACAGTGGTTACCATTGGTGGGAGAGGGAGAGAGGAAATGAGGAGATGTAAGTCAAAAGATGCAAAATAGCAGATAGGTAGGACAAACAAATCTAAAGATTTAATGTACAACAAACATGAAGACTAAATAAAACTGAATTGTGTTAAGTATTTTTGTTAATTAAGTAGACTTTTTTCTGTTCTTGTCACAGCAAAAAAAAAAAAAAAGCTATGTGAGATGACAAATATATTAATCTGCTCCTCTCTAGAACCATTATATTTCCTACAATGTATCTATTTGTACTCCACAACATTATGTTGTAAACCTCAAATACATACAATAAAATATAATAAAAACTAGGACTAAAATATGTATACATGTTAATATTAAAAGTAAAAGCTGTGATACATACTAACTATACATAGGTATGGGGTATATTGCATCGTTTCAATATGTAGAGAGACTGTATAATGATCAAATCAGAGTCATTAGAATTTCATCCTCTCAAATATTTACCAGTTTTTTTGTGGTGAGGATATTCAAATTCTTTTCGTCTAGCTTTTTTTGAAATATGCAGTATACTTCCATTAACTGAGAATATGCTGTATTTAGCAAAAAATTTTTGTGATTACTAGGTACTTCAGTGCATGTAGAGAGGGTATTTTCTCAGTTAAAAGTAATGCATTCTACAGAGACCAGTCAATTAAAGGTTTCAACAATTTCAAGTTTATTAGTATAAAGTACAACTTTGAAAACAATTGCAGGCAATTTTATGAAAAAATGGAAAACAATAAAACTGTATTTCAAAATTACATTGGTCACAAGTAAAATGACCAATATTACTTGTACAACTAAGATGGTGTTTAAATTATATGAATATATAATACAAATAATCATACTACTTATTTTTAATGTGTTGATAATCAAAACAAATATTATTTTGCTTTTATGAACAGAAATAGATATTGCTTTTTTAAAGAAACATTTTACTTCAAAAATATTTTATAACACTTCCACAACTGCTTCGAAGAGAATAAAATACCTAGGAATCCAACTTACAAGGGATGTAAAGGACCTCTTCAAGGAGAACTACAAACCACTGCTCAGTGAAATAAAAGAGGACACAAACAAATGGAAGAACA